>NC_068391.1:1810674-2119840 GCF_023724105.1 Carassius gibelio | reverse complement strand
GATGGAGCTGTTTAACAACAAAATGTTGTGATAAAGTAATTCTACTAATGTGATATTATACATTTACATTCGTTAATTTAGCGGATACTTTGATCAAATGTGACTTACAAATATAAATTAATATAAATTACCTACTAATTCACCAGAATGTAAAACAGTTATGTCTTGCCTTGAGATTGTGTTAGTATGTATGTGCGGATATTGGGCTTTAATGAAGAAAGTGATAAAAAACAAATATGCTATAGACATTATTAAATATATTATGTGTACACACAAGCAGATGAACCCAAATTATGAGTTGAATTGCCCAAATGTTATGCTTTATTAAAAAAATATGTAGGCAAGCAATCAATTAAGCCACAGTTTTCTTTATAATGTATTTTTATAAAACACGTGAAACTTTGCACATTCCGTTCATATTCTGGGCTCATTTTTATACCTGATACATTTTTTTATATATCATCGTCTTCATCCTTTAATCTACCCTGAAGCATTTTGAATAAGGGGAGAAAATAACTTAACGTGCACTAGCATGTTGTGTTCATATTCTTCTTCAGTAATAGTAATATTATTAATAAAGTTATTAATATCAATAGTGTTATTAGTATTCATAGTAATTATTAATACTGAAAATCCCAAGATTGTGCCTTGAACTGAGCACTGACTGTATTTCCTTATACTTGGGGCCAAGTTCAAAATAAAACTCTATGAACTGTTCCTTTGATAACATATGGAACTGTATGAACCACTGCATGCTGTAAAGTAGCGTAAACAGGAAGTGCTTGTTGGAACTCAACTTTTGCAAGAGAACGAAAATATCTTTGTGAGAGAATGCTAAAGTTTCTCGGGGGAACACAAAAGCTTTAAAAAATATTTATTCCTCTCACCCCATATTTTATTCACCACCATGTCTCTTTAAGGGCTCTGTAAAATTTATCCATTTGCCTAGCTGTGAGTATGCAAAAAATGGATGCATGTACTGAATATTTTAACATAAATAAAACAATTAGTAACTATTAAACAGACATTACAAAGAAAAAAAAATATATATATATGGGTGCTAGCTTTTATACAAAAATTAATCTATCGATACATATTCTTGATTTCTCCACACAGTCCCAGATGCCAGATCCTGTCAGAAAATAATCGTTTTGTCTGGTAACAGAACAAGAAGTTAGTTTGTCTGCTATCCAAAACTGTATAAACAGTCTCCTGTACTATACGTTTACATTAATTCATTTAGCAGATGCTTTGATATTTTTAAACTTTTAAAGCAACTGTTGAATTCAGGTAAATTGAGACACCTTTGACATACTTTTCGTTGTATGTTATATCTGCAGCAGCAATATTTCTCACATGCTCACAGCAGCATGTTGTGTTGTCATGATGTCAGCATGTCATGATATACAGTATTGGCAGAGCAAGTCTCTGTACTTGCTCTGCTGCAGCAGCAGTGTAGCAGATATATTCTGCCAAGACCAAATACATTAACATTTTCATGTACATTACCATGCCAATCCCTCTGAGATTTGCCATGACTTCATTAAGAATTGGAAAAAATTCAAAGCTAGTCAAAGTGTTATCTTGCAGATTTAGTAACTGAATAAAATATAAGATACCTTGGGTAACTGAATGTTATTCAGAAACTCTTTACCTGATTGATGACTGTTCTTTGAAGACCAGCAGTTTTCCAGAAGAATGGCAGCGTTCGCTATCTGAACTAAAAAATCTCTATATTATATATCTACAGTACAGACCAAAAGTTTGGACACACCTTCTCATTCAAAGAGTTTTCTTTATTTTCATGACTATGAAAATTGTAGAGTCACACTGAAGGCATCAAGGGCTATTTGACCAAGAAGGAGAGTGATGGGGTGCTGCGCCAGAAGACCTGGCCTCCACAGTCACCGGACCTGAACCCAATCCAGATGGTTAGGGGTGAGCTGGACCGCAGACAGAAGGCAAAAGGGCCAACAAGTGCTAAGCATCTCTCTGGGAACTCCTTCAAGACTGTTGGAAGACCATTTCAGGTGACTACCTCTTGAAGCTCATCAAAGCAGTAATCAAAGCAAAAGGTGGCTACTTTGAAGAACCTACAATATGACATATTTTCAGTTGTTTCACACTTTTTGGTTATGTATATAATTCCACATGTGTTAATTCAGAGTTTTGATGCCTTCAGTGTGAATCAACAATTTTCATAGTCACGAAAATAAAGAAAACTCTTTGAATGAGAAGGTGTGTCCAAACTTTTGGTCTGTACTGTATATACATCACATCATAATAAAACTAAATTCACTGTAGATTTCTACATTTAAACTAGAACATTGAGAAAAAAAAAAAAAAAGTGAAATTTACGCTGCACTTTGAAAATTATGGTATATTAACAAATTATGTCACTAATATCCACCATTTTTCTCCAATGATGCCTAGGAGGAAAGAACTAAATTTTCAGGACAGCTAGAAACAAGAAACAAGCTACTAGAGGAGGCAAGAAGGACACATTTAGAATTAATGGAACTGGTTAGAAGAGAGAAAGAAATGGTTGCTCATCAAGAAGGTGATGAATTGTCAGCGTCAGCAGAAGACCGACCGGGCATGAGCTCAAGTGAGATGACACTATACACTGATAAAAGTGTGTTGGATTTACATGTTTACATCAAGTACATTGGTCCCACATGAATCTCTGAGGTTTAACAAAAATAATTTGTTCACGTAAATTCAACATGTTGGAATAAAGTCATTTAAAGTGACCTGGTTAAGTAATCTCAAATTGATTTTACTGTGTATGGTTCCCTGACAATGAATTAGTTCAGTTTCATATATTTTTGCATCACATGAATTATAATATTGAATAAAGTAGATAAGCTGTTAGGCCACAAACAAAGCGTGCTGGGCACTACAGTTTCAGGAGAAATCATTTTTGAATACTCGATTGGGTCATATTTGTCCTAAATAATTTAATCTAGGACGTTAAGCACATTTTAGAGAATTACATTAATCACAGGTGAAGCAATCAAGTGTAGACGAGAAACACAATTTTGTTGCAGAAATTGCAAGTAATATGACTGAGTAAATTGAATGATATGTGTTTTCCTCTTTTCTCAGAGTGGATGAAACGCAAAGGGCTTGTGTTGAAGAAGCAACAAGAATCGGAGCATCACCCAAAATTGGAGGCATGAAACATTTATTCATATTAAATTCATATATTTTAGAGATCAATATTTTTTTTTCCTCCACTTAAATACACCAAACTCATGCCAGAGTAATGCCTCATTTGCACTGCTAAACATAACACTTCAGAAAACTTGTTTGCAATTCTTAATGTAATCAATATTTTGGATCATGGCATGGCTGCCTCTGTAACAGGCTCTCTCAACATTATTGACGACTTAACGAATGATGGGGATAGCAGAATTAATCCAGAAGTATACAAAAACATCTTGGTTACCAATGTTCAAGAAAATGCCACAATACTTATCAGAAAGTGCTTCATATTGCAATAAGACAATGACACAGGAGTTTATCAGGTCAAAGAAATGGAAGATTGTATTGCTCAGGTCAGTCTCCAGATTTAAATCCTAGAGAACATGAATTTCAACAGTTAAAGAGAAGACTAAAGGCAGAAACTCCAGAAAAACAAGCAATGGTTGAAACTGGCTGTATTTAAGGCTGCACACTGTATTTAAGGCTGGGAAAAGCATTTCCAAAAAGCATTGAAACCAAGAATCTGGTGATGTCTATGGGGGGCAGACTCACTGTTGTGATTGAATGGAAGGGATTATGACGTCAATGTGTAATGTAAATTAATAGATGATGGAGCTGTTTAACAACAAAATGTTGTGATAAAGTAATTCTACTAATGTGATATTATACATTTACATTCGTTAATTTAGCGGATACTTTGATCAAATGTGACTTACAAATATAAATTAATATAAATTACCTACTAATTCACCAGAATGTAAAACAGTTATGTCTTGCCTTGAGATTGTGTTAGTATGTATGTGCGGATATTGGGCTTTAATGAAGAAAGTGATAAAAAAAAACAAATATGCTATAGACATTATTAAATATATTATGTGTACACACAAGCAGATGAACTCAAATTATGAGTTGAATTGCCCAAATGTTATGCTTTATTAAAAAAATATATAGGCAAGCAATCAATTAAGCCACAGTTTTCTTTATAATGTATTTTTATAAAACACGTGAAACTTTGCACATTCCGTTCATATTCTGGGCTCATTTTTATACCTGATACATTTTTTTATATATCATCGTCTTCATCCTTTAATCTACCCTGAAGCATTTTGAATAAGGGGAGAAAATAACTTAACGTGCACTAGCATGTTGTGTTCATATTCTTCTTCAGTAATAGTAATATTATTAATAAAGTTATTAATATCAATAGTGTTATTAGTATTCATAGTAATTATTAATACTGAAAATCCCAAGATTGTGCCTTGAACTGAGCACTGACTGTATTTCCTTATACTTGGGGCCAAGTTCAAAATAAAACTCTATGAACTGTTCCTTTGAGAACATATGGAACTGTATGAACCACTGCATGCTGTAAAGTAGCGTAAACAGGAAGTGCTTGTTGGAACTCAACTTTTGCAAGAGAACGAAAATATCTTTGTGAGAGAATGCTAAAGTTTCTCGGGGGAACACAAAAGCTTTAAAAATATTTATTCCTCTCACCCCATATTTTATTCACCACCATGTCTCTTTAAGGGCTCTGTAAAATTTATCCATTTGCCTAGCTGTGAGTATGCAAAAAATGGATGCATGTACTGAATATTTTAACATAAATAAAACAATTAGTAACTATTAAACAGACATTACAAAGAAAAAAAATATATATATGGGTGCTAGCTTTTATACAAAAATTAATCTATCGATACATATTCTTGATTTCTCCACACAGTCCCAGATGCCAGATCCTGTCAGAAAATAATCGTTTTGTCTGGTAACAGAACAAGAAGTTAGTTTGTCTGCTATCCAAAACTGTATAAACAGTCTCCTGTACTATACGTTTACATTAATTCATTTAGCAGATGCTTTGATATTTTTAAACTTTTAAAGCAACTGTTGAATTCAGGTAAATTGAGACACCTTTGACATACTTTTCGTTGTATGTTATATCTGCAGCAGCAATATTTCTCACATGCTCACAGCAGCATGTTGTGTTGTCATGATGTCAGCATGTCATGATATACAGTATTGGCAGAGCAAGTCTCTGTACTTGCTCTGCTGCAGCAGCAGTGTAGCAGATATATTCTGCCAAGACCAAATACATTAACATTTTCATGTACATTACCATGCCAATCCCTCTGAGATTTGCCATGACTTCATTAAGAATTGGAAAAAATTCAAAGCTAGTCAAAGTGTTATCTTGCAGATTTAGTAACTGAATAAAATATAAGATACCTTGGGTAACTGAATGTTATTCAGAAACTCTTTACCTGATTGATGACTGTTCTTTGAAGACCAGCAGTTTTCCAGAAGAATGGCAGCGTTCGCTATCTGAACTAAAAAATCTCTATATTATATATCTACAGTACAGACCAAAAGTTTGGACACACCTTCTCATTCAAAGAGTTTTCTTTATTTTCATGACTATGAAAATTGTAGAGTCACACTGAAGGCATCAAGGGCTATTTGACCAAGAAGGAGAGTGATGGGGTGCTGCGCCAGAAGACCTGGCCTCCACAGTCACCGGACCTGAACCCAATCCAGATGGTTAGGGGTGAGCTGGACCGCAGACAGAAGGCAAAAGGGCCAACAAGTGCTAAGCATCTCTCGGGGAACTCCTTCAAGACTGTTGGAAGACCATTTCAGGTGACTACCTCTTGAAGCTCATCAAAGCAGTAATCAAAGCAAAAGGTGGCTACTTTGAAGAACCTACAATATGACATATTTTCAGTTGTTTCACACTTTTTGGTTATGTATATAATTCCACATGTGTTAATTCAGAGTTTTGATGCCTTCAGTGTGAATCAACAATCTTCATAGTCACGAAAATAAAGAAAACTCTTTGAATGAGAAGGTGTGTCCAAACTTTTGGTCTGTACTGTATATACATCACATCATAATAAAACTAAATTCACTGTAGATTTTTACATTTAAACTAGAAAATTGAGAAAAAAAAAAAAAAAAGTGAAATTTACGCTGCACTTTGAAAATTATGGTATATTAACAAATTATGTCACTAATATCCACCATTTTTCTCCAATGATGCCTAGGAGGAAAGAACTAAATTTTCAGGACAGCTAGAAACAAGAAACAAGCTACTAGAGGAGGCAAGAAGGACACATTTAGAATTAATGGAACTGGTTAGAAGAGAGAAAGAAATGGAGAGAAAAGAGAACGAACTAGAAAGAAGAGCGATGGAACTGGATGAAAGAGAGGAAGAAATGGATAGAAGAGAGAGAGAACTGGAAAGAAGAGCGATGGAACTGGTTAGAAGAGAGAAAGAAATGGATGAACATCAAGAAGGTGGTGAAATGTCAGCGTCAGCAGAAGACCGACCGGGCATGAGCTCAGGTGAGATGACACTATACACTGATAAAAGTGTGTTGGATTTACATGTTTACATCAAGTACATTGGTCCCACATGAATCTCTGAGGTTTAACAAAAATAATTTGTTCACGTAAATTCAACATGTTGGAATAAAGTCATTTAAAGTGACCTGGTTAAGTAATCTCAAATTGATTTTACTGTGTGTGGTTCCCTGACAGAATGAATTTGTCCAGTTTCATATATTTTTGCATCACATGACTGAATTATAAAATTGTACAAAAGCACATATAATGCTAAATGCTAAGCATTGACCGCTCCTTGAGCAGTCACAACATGCCCTGAACCAGCCCACAGTCATAAGCAAATGCTCCACTTTTCTCCATAATGGTGGTAATTTAAACAGTCATAATAATAATGCCAACAGTGAACATTTAACACTATCAAGTCTACTCCTCAAGTCACATAAAACAACATCAGTTTTCCTCTCCTCATTGTGTCCAAAGCAAAGTATGCTGGGAACTACAGTTTAAGAAAATTTTTTGAATACTTGATTGGGTCACATTCATCCTGAATAATTTAATCTTGTACATCAACCACAGTTTAGAGAATTACATTAATCACAAGCGAAGAAATCAAGATATGTGTTTTACTGTTTTCTCCATGTGGATGGAACACAACTGACAGACGAATCAAAGAAGATGCCGACTGAAGAACTGAAACCTGTGCGACGAAACAGCAAAAAATTTAAGCCCCCTAACAGTAAGAATTATTTTATCAATGCATATTTCAATAGACATGATGACAGAGGATCATGAAATAATTATAATTTCATAGGATACACTAAACTTTCACTTTTGATGCCAGATCACACACTGGGCCTCCAGTGAAAAGATACTGAATAATGTTATCAAATCACAACTCTACACAATGGAGTCCATAAAAAAAATCCAACATACATTTAAAGTACACATGCAATTTTTCTCATTGTTGCAAGCAACACGTTACAAGAAACACACACCACATTCGGTATTTGACACCTTTGTGTGTGAGAATGGGTTGAAACTTCTCTCTTCCCCACAGCGTTGTTACACAGACCTATGCAATGCATGAGTTGGGCAAATATCTGCATGAAATATGTTGTTTGCTACTAAATCTAAAGGTTTTGCCCTCTCTTGATCCACCTTGCTTTAAGTTCTTTACTGTCCTGTTTAACTGTAAAAAAAAAAAAAAAAAAAAGATAGTGGAAACACATTTCAGTGTTAGGGTCACATTTAGATGCAAAGTAATAGTAACAGATTAATGTAGAATTACATTTAAAAGTAATATTTCACAACACTGCTGTTACAACTAACTAAACTGTCTATTTTTCATCAGTGTCTGAAAGTGGAGACAAACCTTCATCTTCTCCCTGAACAGACCATGATTACACAGGAGCATGTTGAAGGATTTTCCACTTTTCCAGTGAAGGTTGAGTACGAATGATCAATTGATTAATCAGTTGATATATATATGATGTGATATATAGAACTTTATTGTTAGACAAAGACAATTTTTTTTCTTGCATGATAGTATGTTCATTCACAATTACTACCACAGGGATCACCAGATCTTTATAAACTCTTAAAAAATACAAAAGGTTAGTGGTATTTAGATTTTTCATATTCAATTCAATTCTGTGATGTGTTATAGGTCTAACTTGTCAGGTCAGAAACAATATTATTATATGTTTTATTGTGATTACTGTGTTTTATTATGTGTAGTATAGTGGTGTTTTCTATGATACATGTTTGACGACATGCTTCAAAACATTTTTTGCTTACCAATATGTAAAAAAAAAAAAAAAAAGAAAGAACCAAAGAGGTTTTCTTTTCTTTTTTTTTTGGCCAGTATATCTCTAACTTTCTTTCATTGAACTTACTGTTTCTTTATATTGTTTTGGAGATTTTAACAGTATTGTGATCTGACTTTGGATGTTGTCTTTTTAGATTGACATAACCCAACGTCACAGAATTCATAATGTCCGTTGCTAATATACTGAAGTTTCAACTGTTGTTCTTTTCAACAAAATTAAGTAATCTGCTGGAGGAGGAGGTCATTATTGTAGGGGTATTTAGGCCCAAAATGAAAAAATTATCTCATTAATGAACGCCTGCAAACCAATTTTTTTTATTGTAAACCTTAATCTGTAGATGGAAAATGAGCCAATGTACATTCAAAAACTCTTCAGGAGAAGGCAGTTTATATTGTTCATGGAGCAGATAAAATGTATATAATTTTTCTCATCATTAAATTTTTTTCTCATCATTTAACGGCTGAAATGTGAGGTTTACAATTTATTAATAACATTTGTATTCATAAAATCTTTATTCAAACATGTAGTAAATGTTAGTAGATAACATGTTATGTTGTAACATATTTTTGCATTTTTTAAATCTATCCATAATATTTAAAGGGGGGGGGGGGGGGTGAAATGCTATTTCATGCATACTGAGTTTTTTACACTGTTAAAGAGTTGGATTCCCATGCTAAACATGGACAAAGTTTCAAAAATTAAGTTGTACGTTTGAAGGAGTATTTTTGTTCCAAAAATACTCCTTCCGGTTTGTCACAAGTTTCATAAAGTTTTTTTTTCGAGTATGGCTCTGTGTGATGTTAGATGGAGCGGAATTCCCTTATATGGGTCCTGAGGCACTTCTGCCGGAAGAGCGCGCTCCCGTATAGCAGAGCACTGAGAGCACAACAGACTTCACTGATCAGAGCGAGAGCGAAATTTCACAAAAGGAGTGTGTATTTGGTTGCCAGGGCAAGACAACCCTGCACAGATTACCAAAAAAAAATATAATAATAATTTGAAGATGCTTGTTTTACAAACAAGGCCCAGTTTGACGACGGATTCGCGTATCGTTTATTTCTTAAGGATGATGCAGTCCCAACGAAAAAGGGTCACGAACGTCTGATTCTGATTCTGATTCTGTTGGAACCGCAGGCGGTGAGTAAAACTGCTTCAAATATCTCTGTGTTGTTAACTTAGCTATCGGTGCGTAAGCACATCAAGTAAACAACATGCGATGTTGTCATCAAACTGCACTTTCCACATTTACACCTTAAAAAAAAATGAAAAAAAGACGACATAAAGTGGAACTTAGTCATTTTCCAAAACCGCTAAGCAAATATATACAGTTTCAGTACATACCACATAGAGACGACGTTGCTGATGCTGCTCTTGTTAAATTTCAGCTTCTGGATCTGATTCTGGATCATAAATATACGCTGAATCTGACTGTTAGCCGTGGTTTGTTTTGGATGTTCTTTTCCTCACGGTAATGTCACAGCTCCCAGACGCGCTCAACGCAAAAGCTTACTCGCGCTCGTGATTCTTTAGCTCCGCCCACACGTCACGCCTCTAGGCGCTCGTTTTTTTCTGGGAAAAATCCGTACAGACTATCTTTCTCTCATGAATATAATAAAACTAAAAACTTTTTGGAGTTATGAAGGATGCAGTACTACTCTATAGGTACTCAAGATTAACAGGATATTGAGTGAAAACTAACATTTCACCCCCCCTTTAATGTCAATAATGTATTCATGAGCACATAAAAATGTGTATTGTGGTGTTAATTTTTTGTTTGATGATTTTCAAAATAAAACTCTTATTGAACATGTCCAGTCTATTGTAACATATTGATAACTATGATCATTTGGTCGCTATAATCATGATGTGAAATTCCATATCCTTTCATCGGTTTGTAAAATACCTCACATATTTCAAAACAGGTTAAAACAATGCAATGCAGAAACATATCTTCCACTTATGTTTTATTGCATTGATGTGGAGAAGATTAAATAAGTTAAGAGTATAAATGAGTATTTCTGCTATATGAAGAAATGTAAAGTCTGTAAATGTAAGTCTTTTTCATTGATTATCACATAATTCTTATATCTATATTCTAGAGATAATGACAAAGGTAAATACTTTTTTGTTATTAAGTGTCACTTTCTCTTTCCTGGACCTCATGCCTTTCTGCTGGAGATGTGTAACACTGGTGAAGAAAATTATCCTTTGCATAATGCTCTCATGAATGTCTTTGGGAAGGAGGCTTCAGATTATTAAATGATATTGTTCATGCTCAAGGTTGATGTCCATGATTCAAGAAAAAAAAATAGCTGTGTTAAGATGCGATGAATAACAACTGCAAACCATAGAACAACATTTGCATGAGAGAAAGAGAGAAAAGAGAGAAGTTAGTTGAGGTCAGAATTGTGTGAGGAGAGAGACGTCCAGTCCAGTGGATCAAAACTTGAGCATCATTCCCCTGATGTTTTCACATATTTACAACTACACAAAGGAAGATTATAGAAATATATAGATATTTTAGTTAGTCCTATTAAAAGTGCAGATTAAATTAGGCTACAACTGAATATACACATTTACTGTTAGACCCTTCATAAAAAAGCTGATATGCTTCATTTTTATCATAGCATCAGAGCACAACGAGGAAAAATAACGAGAAGCACAGGACTTTACACAAGTGGATCACAACAGGATGATGACTTTAAATATGTGAGACAGGACAGCATGAAATCAGATCCACCCAATTTTATTTTCACTTACAGCTTGCAAATAGTTTAACTTGAAGAAGTGACTTTGATCAATAATGCAAGGTATTAAATAAGCCTGACAAAAAGTAGCCTACTGGCAGATCTTTACACACTTCTTTGTTCTTTACATTAAAGCTTTTTTAGATATTTAGCAGCATTAATGAATTCATGCTTATTCATGCTAATAATTGCATTGAGATGGCAAAGAATTATTAAGAATGATAAACATCTAGGCATTTTTTCTTCATTTATTTTGAAAGACGGTTTACATTAAACAATTTCTTGTTTTTTATACTTTTGAATGGCATTATTAGATAGAATGCCTTGTTTTATTTTATATAGCTACAATGAGTAGCTCTTTTTTCAAATGACTTCTGTTCACTGGATCAGCACACATCTGTAGGCTGCTCATCTATAGAGTGACAATGTCAAATAATAGAGTTAATGGAACTAATCTAGTGATGTACCTGCAGGTAAGGTTGATTATTATTTTGTAATCAATGTGTGAAATACCTGTGATAAAAGCTGGGAGGGTAAATCTCAAGTAAAGTTATATTGTCTAATATCACCATCTAGTGAAAGCACTATATAGTTACTCACTGTTCCAAACCCTTATGACTTCTGTGGAACATTAAAGGAAAGATCTCTGTGACTGTGCTATTTTATTTATATGAGCATGCAATAACTACATAATAATAAATAAAATAAATGAAAATGGGAGGGCATCACAAACATAATTATATGTATTTAGGCGCATGTAACGAACTGACGTCATGTGCGCGCACGCAGACGAAATTCAGAACCGGCGCAGTGCAGACGGGCGTTGAACACACACACAACTTAGACTGTGTATATTTTAAATATATTACATTGATCCAGACTGCGGCTCCAGATCCTGGTGTGCGTCACAAACTAACAGGCAAGAACAGCTTTTCCTTGCACTTGCGATATAAAAAGGATTATGATTTTTGTATAGGGTTTGTTATGGTCGTGTACCCTGTTTCACCGATATATGTATTCAATTCAATTCAATTCAAGTTTATTTGTATAGCGCTTTTTACAATGCAAATCGTTACAAAGCAACTTTACAGAAAATTATGTTTCTACAATATTTAGAATATTTAGTAGTAGCTTATGGTGGTGACTTTGTGCATGTTTGACAATATAAATATATATTTTTACTTTATTCCTAAATAACCATTTTTGTTGATTCTTGATTCTTTTGTTGATTTTGTCACAGGAAGTGCAGTGTTGCCAGATTTTGCATGAGTCATGCAAAGAAATGCCAAGTCATTATGATTATATATATATATATATATATATATATATATATATATATATATATATATAGCCTGCAGTGTCTTACCTTAACATAATATTTTATTCCTAAAAAAACGGTGATATATTCTATATCCATGGAGATATCCAAAATCCCTTTGTAAAATATTATTTCATATGAACAAAATGAAACAAGAATTTTTAACCTGAGTTTTGACCATATTCAGCTTTATGGCCTTTGTAGGAGCCATAAGGCTATTAATAATGTTACTTAAAGGTGCCATATGCAAAAATTGAGGTAAAAATATCCATAACATGACCTACACACATCAAAAGAATGAGAAGAAATAAGGGCGATGATGTCATTAAAAAAATGTCAGGTTATAATGCTGCAGAGATATCAACCTTAATTAGCATTAGCATTACTAGCCCCGGCCCGACAGGTGTCATAATACCAGTCTCGGCCATGGGAGGCGGTATGCGGGCAACATAACCACCAGCCAACCTGCAATACACGAGTAACTCGCACGGCTTGTGGGCGTGTACTTGAACCTGATGTCAATCGTGTGGAAAGTACAGCCCACTACTTCATTTCAGTTCAGGGAAGAGAGCGTCACATTTATCTTAGCAGAAAGTTGAAAAATGTTGCGTTTACTTCACACAAGTAAATCGCCATTATTTTCCAATGGGAACCTTATGAAGTGACGTAATTGCGCGACGTGAACATCATTTGTGAAGCCCGCGGTGAAACCAGGGTGAAGGACGCAAATCATTCTCATCTGCCAACAAAAATAAACGCAAAAGACCGCGCGAAGCAGTTACCCGGTGAGTTACATGACAGTGGGGGCAAATTATTTTGAGAGAGGGATGAGGATGAGGATGGCGAATGATAGGCCAGTGTTAAAGGCTACACAGTTAGTTTTCATTTTCTCAGTGGACTGTTGTAGTTTCATTCAGAAGTTGATGCACCTCTACAGTTGTAAGATTGTACTTTTTTGTTACAGAATAGTACCAAAACCTTACAGTTGTAAGTATATTAGTAGTATGTAAAATAATTTACGTTGCATTAAGAGATTGCACTTTGCAATTCCTGTAAAACAGCATTTGTATATTTGTGTGTATATTTTATTTGTATTCATTTTTACAGAAGTTGTTGAATATTCCTTTTGTAAAGCTAGAGAACTTGTTTGAATCAATGTTTTGTAAGTTTGAGCCATGTGTTATTTAAGGTCTGAAATAAAACAGAATGGAAACTTAAATATTATGTGATTTAATATGCTTGCTTATCATAGGAAGTCGTAAGAAATGACTCATTACATTAAGGTAGTAGCCTAGTGAGAACAACGTGTGAAAAGAGTCAATTGCGTGTGTCTCACGGTGAATGCTTGAGAGTTGGCAGCACTGGTTACGTTGGTTGGCGCTAGCTTTGATCGGCTGTCTGATGTTTACCAATGATGTTGACAGAATGCTGTCTGTCAAATTAATTTAATTAAAATAATGTGTATATACAACTCAAAATGTAATATGAACAAAACGAATAGGAACATATTGACAGGTAAAGGTGAAGGGGAGTAGCTTGAAGATGTTATGTTTCAATATCACTTGACATCACCCAACGTTTCTCTGGAGGCAAAACGTCCTCTTAGGCTTCGGCTATGGCTGTAGTGTTGTTGTGAAAGTAGGGGCGGAGCATAGAGACTATGCCGTTTCTCGTTTGTTACTCTAGAGTAGACCAATTCACTTTATTAAGGCATACTGCCCCCATCTGGTATGGAATGTGGAGTATGACTTGATTTTTTTTGCCAGACATGACAGATGGCACCTTTAATGTCACAGCTGTATGTAGCTAGGGTCTGTACTTCCCCCTGTGGTAAAGGGAAAGAATTGCACCCCTTTTGGGGACTTCCTGAAGGTAGCCATCTTAAACAGGAAGTGATGTGGCAAGGAGGAAGGGGGAAGGGAGACCGTTTTTTGACCTACATAACACCACACTGTTTGTTTTTGAATTAAGATTTTTGTTTCCAAGTTTTCACCTTTTTGTTACAATAAATTTGACGTCAGCACACCCATGGGCGCACAAATGGGCTCTCATGAATGTATTTGGGAAGGAGGCTTCAGATTATTAAATGATATTGTTCATGCTCAAGGTTGATGTCCATGATTCAATAAAAAATGGCTGCGTTAAGATGTGATGAACAACAACTGCAAACCATTTGCATGAGAGAAAGAGAGAAAAGAGAGAAGTTAGTTGAGGTCAGAGAGAGAATTGTCTGAGGAGAGAGACGTCCAGTCCAGTAGATCAAAACATGAGCATCATTCCCCTGATGTTTTCACATCTTTACAACTACACAAAGGAAGATTATAGAACTATATAGATATTTTAACTCAGTAGTTAGTCCTATTAAAAGTGTATTATACGCGCCTGCCACTCGACCTGTCACGGCTATACGCGCCTGTCACTTGACCTGTCACGGCTATACGCGCCTGTCACTCGACCGCTCACGGCTATACGCGCCTGTCACTTGATTTGTCACAGCTATACGCGCCTGCTACTCGACCTATCACGGCTATACGTGCCTGCCACTTGACCTGTCATGGCTATACACACCTGCCACTCGATCTGTCACGGCTATACGCGCCTGTCACTCGACCGCTCACGGCTATACGCGCCTGTCACTCAACCTGTCATGGTTATAAACGCCTGTCACTCGACCGCTCACGGCTGTACGCGCCTGCCACTCAATCTGTCACGGCTATACGCGCCTGTCACTTGACCGCTCACGGCTATACGCGCCTGTCACTCAACCGCTCACAGCTATACGCGCCTGTCACTCAACCGCTCACAGCTATACGCGCCTGTCACTCAACCTGTCGAAGCTACACGCGCCTGTCACTCAACCTGTCGAAGCTACACGCGCCTGTCACTCAACCTGTCATGGCTATACGCTCCTGTCACTCAACCTGTCATGGCTATACGCGCCTGTCACTCAACCTGTCATGGCTATACGCGCCTGTCACTCAACCTATCACTGCTATACACGCCTGTCACTCGATCTGTCACGGCTATACGCGCCTGCCACTCGACCTATCACTGCTATACGCGCCTGTCACTCGATTGCTCACGGCTATTCGCGCCTGTCACTCGACCTGTCATGGCTTATACTTAGGGGTGTGACGGTTAGTATATAACCAAGACCAGCCAAAACCGTGTCATTAAAATATTTTTTACAAACATTTTTTATCAAAAATTATTTTCATTTTTTAGATAGGATCATAAGATGCACAATATATCAGGAGACATGGTTTTTACCACTTAATGAAGTTTTGTAAATCGTCAGACATGATATTTACCACTTCATAAAATTTTGCTTTGTAGAAAACCTTTCTTAAAAACGAATTTCATTTTGTACAAATTTTATCTTAATTTTAATAAATGTTTCATCAACCAATTGCATGTATTTTAATATATAAAAAGCAAATATAGCAGACAATGATAACCGTGACATGGAAGCACCAGCGCGCCGCGTTCACTTGCACTGCACTGCTCAAAAAACTTTGGCGCGGATGATGAGTTTTGTGACAGATCTCCTTAATAAACGGAGGTCTGAAATCTCTGCCCCTTTAACGATCAGAGCGCGCGCTGACACGGAGTTAACCCGCTATCTCCAAGAACAACCAATTGACTCTACGGCAGACACGGCTATACGCGCCTGCCACTCGATCTGTCATGGCTATACGCGCCTGTAACTAGACCGCTCACAGCTATACGCGCATGTCACTCGACCTGTCATGGCTACACGCGCCTGTCACTCAACCGCTCACAGCTATACGCGCCTGTAACTAGACCGCTCACAGCTATACGCGCCTGTCACTCAACCTGTCATGGCTACACGCGCCTGTCACTCAACCGCTCACAGCTATACGCGCCTGTCACTCGACCGCTCACAGCTATACGCGCCTGTCACTCAACCTGTCATGGCTATACACACCTGCCACTCGATCTGTCACGGCTATACGCGCCTGTCACTCCACCGCTCATGGCTATACGCGCCTGTCACTCAACCTTTCATGGTTATAAACGCCTGTCACTCGACCGCTCACGGCTGTACGCGCCTGCCACTCGATCTGTCACGGCTATACGCGCCTGTCACTTGACCGCTCACGGCTATACGCGCCTGTCACTCAACCGCTCACAGCTATACGCGCCTGTCACTCAACCGCTCACAGCTATACGCGCCTGTCACTCAACCTGTCGAAGCTACACGCGCCTGTCACTCAACCTGTCATGGCTATACGCGCCTGTCACTCAACCTGTCAAAGCTACACGCGCCTGTCACTCAACCTGTCATGGCTATACGCGCCTGTCACTGAACCGCTCACAGCTATACGCGCCTGTCACTCAACCGCTCATAGCTATACGCGCCTGTCACTCGACCTGTCATGGCTATACGCGCCTGTCACTCAACCGCTCCCAGCTATACGCGCCTGTCACTCGACCGCTCACAGCTATACGCGCCTGACACTCAACCTGTCGAAGCTACACGCGCCTGTCACTCAACCTGTCATGGCTATACGCGCCTGTCACTCAACCGCTCACAGCTATACGCGCCTGTCACTCGACCGCTCACAGCTATACGCGCCTGTCACTCAACCGCTCACAGCTATACGCGCCTGTCACTCGACCTGTCATGGCTATACGCGCCTGTCACTCGACCTGTCATGGCTATACGCGCCTGTCACTCGACCTGTCATGGCTATACGCGCCTGTCACTGAACCGCTCACAGCTATACGCGCCTGTCACTCGACCGCTCACAGCCATGACAGATCGAGTGACGCCTTAGATTCTGGTGTGCCTCACAAACTAAGAACAGCTTTTCCTTGTACTTGTGATATAAAAAGGATTCTGATGTTTGTATAGGGCTTGTTATGGTCGTGTTGTTTCACCGATATTTTGTTTTATTTATTCCTAATTAACCATTTTTGTTTATTCTTGATTCTTTTGTTGATTTTGTCACAGGATGCGCAGTGTTGCCAGATTTTGCATGAGTCAGAGTTTTAAATCATAGAAAGAATTGCTAAGTGATTCATGACAGGAATAACCGTCATCACCAATTCTGAAACCGGCACACCCCTAGCTATACGCGCCTGCCACTCGATCTGTCACGGCTATATGCGCCTGTCACTTGACCGTTCACAGCTATACGCGCATGTCACTCGACCGCTCACGGCTATACGCACCTGTCACTCGACCGCTCACGGGTATACGCGCCTGTCACTCGACCGCTCACTTCTATACGCGCCTGTCACTCGACCTGTCACTGCTATACGCGCCTGTCATTTGACCGCTCACGGCTATACGCGCCTGTCACTCGATTGCTCACGGCTATACGTGCCTGTCACTCGACCTGTCTGCCACTCGATCTGTCACGGCTATACGCACCTGCCACTCGATCTGTCATGGCTATACACGCCTGTCACTCGACCGCTCACAGCTATACGCGCCTGTCACTCAAGCTGTCATGGCTATAAACGCCTGTCACTCAACCTGTCATGGCTATACGCCCCTGCCACTCGATCTGTCACGGCTATACGCGCCTGTCACTAGACCGCTCACAGCTATACGCTCCTGTCACTCAACCTGTCATGGCTATAAACGCCTGTCACTCGACCGCTCACGGCTATACGCGCCTGTCACTCAACCTGTCATGACTATACGCGCCTGTCACTCAACCGCTCACAGCTATACGCGCCTGTCACTCAACCTGTCGAAGCTACACGCGCCTGTCACTCGACCTGTCATGACTATACGCGCCTGTCACTCGACCTGTCATGGCTATACGCGCCTGTCACTCAACCGCTCACAGCTATACGCGCCTGTCACTCGACCGCTCACAGCTATACGCGCCTGTCACTCAACCGCTCACAGCTATACGCGCCTGTCACTCGACCTGTCATGGCTATACGCGCCTGTCACTCGACCTGTCATGGCTATACGCGCCTGTCACTCGACCTGTCATGGCTATACGCGCCTGTCACTGAACCGCTCACAGCTATACGCGCCTGTCACTCGACCGCTCACAGCCATGACAGATCGAGTGACGCCTTAGATTCTGGTGTGCCTCACAAACTAAGAACAGCTTTTCCTTGTACTTGTGATATAAAAAGGATTCTGATGTTTGTATAGGGCTTGTTATGGTCGTGTTGTTTCACCGATATTTTGTTTTATTTATTCCTAATTAACCATTTTTGTTTATTCTTGATTCTTTTGTTGATTTTGTCACAGGATGCGCAGTGTTGCCAGATTTTGCATGAGTCAGAGTTTTAAATCATAGAAAGAATTGCTAAGTGATTCATGACAGGAATAACCGTCATCACCAATTCTGAAACCGGCACACCCCTAGCTATACGCGCCTGCCACTCGATCTGTCACGGCTATATGCGCCTGTCACTTGACCGTTCACAGCTATACGCGCATGTCACTCGACCGCTCACGGCTATACGCGCCTGTCACTCGACCGCTCACGGGTATACGCGCCTGTCACTCGACCGCTCACTTCTATACGCGCCTGTCACTCGACCTGTCACTGCTATACGCGCCTGTCATTTGACCGCTCACGGCTATACGCGCCTGTCACTCGATTGCTCACGGCTATACGTGCCTGTCACTCGACCTGTCTGCCACTCGATCTGTCACGGCTATACGCACCTGCCACTCGATCTGTCATGGCTATACACGCCTGTCACTCGACCGCTCACAGCTATACGCGCCTGTCACTCAAGCTGTCATGGCTATAAACGCCTGTCACTCAACCTGTCATGGCTATACGCCCCTGCCACTCGATCTGTCACGGCTATACGCGCCTGTCACTAGACCGCTCACAGCTATACGCTCCTGTCACTCAACCTGTCATGGCTATAAACGCCTGTCACTCGACCGCTCACGGCTATACGCGCCTGTCACTCAACCTGTCATGACTATACGCGCCTGTCACTCAACCGCTCACAGCTATACGCGCCTGTCACTCAACCTGTCGAAGCTACACGCGCCTGTCACTCGACCTGTCATGGCTATACACGCCTGTCACTCGACCTGTCATGGCTATACGCGCCTGTCACTCAACCGCTCACAGCTATACGCGCCTGACACTCAACCTGTCGAAGCTACACGCGCCTGTCACTCAACCTGTCATGACTATACGCGCCTGTCACTCGACCTGTCATGGCTATACGCGCCTGTCACTCAACCGCTCACAGCTATACGCGCCTGTCACTCGACCGCTCACAGCTATACGCGCCTGTCACTCAACCTGTCGAAGCTACACGCGCCTGTCACTCAACCTGTCATGGCTATACGCTCCTGTCACTCAACCTGTCATGGCTATACGCGCCTGTCACTCGACCGCTCACAGCTATACGCGCCTGTCACTCGACCGCTCACAGCTATACGCGCCTGTCACTCGACCGCTCACAGCTATACGCGCCTGTCACTCAACCTGTCATGGCTATACGCTCCTGTCACTCAACCTGTCATGGCTATACGCGCCTGTCACTCAACCGCTCACAGCTATACGCGCCTGTCACTCGACCGCTCACAGCTATACGCGCCTGTCACTCGACCGCTCACAGCTATACGCGCCTGTCACTCGACCGCTCACAGCTATACGCGTCTGTCACTCAACCTGTCATGGCTATACGCGCCTGTCACTCGACCTGTCATGGCTATACGCGCCTGTCACTCGACCTGTCATGGCTATACGCGCCTGTCACTCGACCTGTCATGGCTATACGCGCCTGTCACTCGACCTGTCATGGCTATACGCGCCTGTCACTCGACCTGTCATGGCTATACGCGCCTGTCACTGAACCGCTCACAGCTATACGCGCCTGTCACTCGACCGCTCACAGCCATGACAGATCGAGTGACGCCTTAGATTCTGGTGTGCGTCACAAACTAAGAACAGCTTTTCCTTGTACTTGTGATATAAAAAGGATTCTGATGTTTGTATAGGGCTTGTTATGGTCGTGTTGTTTCACCGATATTTTGTTTTATTTATTCCTAATTAACCATTTTTGTTTATTCTTGATTCTTTTGTTGATTTTGTCACAGGGTGCGCAGTGTTGCCAGATTTTGCATGAGTCAGAGTTTTAAATCATAGAAAGAATTGCTAAGTGATTCATGACAGGAATAACCGTCATCACCAATTCTGAAACCGGCACACCCCTAGCTATACGCGCCTGCCACTCGATCTGTCACGGCTATATGCGCCTGTCACTTGACCGTTCACAGCTATACGCGCATGTCACTCGACCGCTCACGGCTATACGCACCTGTCACTCGACCGCTCACGGGTATACGCGCCTGTCACTCGACCGCTCACTTCTATACGCGCCTGTCACTCGACCTGTCACTGCTATACGCGCCTGTCATTTGACCGCTCACGGCTATACGCGCCTGTCACTCGACCGCTCACGGCTATACGCGCCTGTCACTCGACCTGTCATGGCTATACGCGCCTGTCACTCGACCGCTCATGGCTATACGCGCCTGTCACTCGACCTGTCATGGCTATACGCGCCTGTCACTCGACCTGTCATGGCTATACGCGCCTGTCACTGAACCGCTCACAGCTATACGCGCCTGTCACTCGACCGCTCACAGCCATGACAGATTGAGTGACGCCTTAGATTCTGTTGTGCGTCACAAACTAAGAACAGCTTTTCCTTGTACTTGCGATATAAAAAGGATTCTGATGTTTGTATAGGGCTTGTTATGGTCGTGTTGTTTCACCGATATTTTTTTATTTATTCCTAATTAACCATTTTTGTTTATTATTGATTGTTTTGTTGATTTTGTCACAGGATGCGCAGTGTTGCCAGATTTTGCATGAGTCAGAGTTTTAAATCATAGGCAAATTATGTATTTTAATAATTATTATTAAGGTAAGACACTACAGGCTAATACGTTTTTTTATGCATTAGTCAATTATGAGATTTTTAACATATATGCATATCCTACACTCTGATTTATATGTGATTTATATGAGATTTTATTCCTAAAAACATGGTGATATATTATGATTTACGGATTGACGAAAGGAGATATCCATAATTCCATTTGTAAAAAAATGTAAAACTAAAATGTAACAAAATAAATCAAGAATTTTAAACCTGTCTTTTTTCCCAATGTTCAGATTTATTCCGCAAATGTATGCTAATAAGTGCATATTTAATAGGATTGTATCTAATTTGTATCTAAACATGAACTTTTAGAAAACTTGTAAATGTAATACAAAAATCACTGATCATTGTGACATGACTGTGTTTTTACTTGCAGGAGAAAATGGGGGCATCAGAGGTGAGTCATGTTATTTATAGTAATTCTAATAATATATTAATGTAATAATGTTATATTATTTACAATAATTAAATGGATAGTTCACCTTCAATTGCTGGTCCCCACTGACTTCCATGGGGGAAAAAACACTGTGCAAGTCAATGGGGACCAGGTGAAAAATCCCTTTAAATTTATAATAATTTTAATACAGTTTACCATATTAAATTTTATGGCCATCATAAGTAATTCACATTCATAGATGATGCCGTTGTTTATAATAATAAAAGCTTGTGAGACAGTTATTCTTCAGTTTTATTTATTTGCATTTGTTCATGTTTTGATCCAGTGTGACTTACAAATGAGGAATATGTGTAAATATATTATTAAACGTTTAAAATTACTCATGTGTGAATTCAGGTAAATTGAGAAACTTTTGACAGTCTTTTCAATGTCAAAAAGTAGCTCAGTTTACCTTAATTCATCCTTCATTGCTGCAGTTTTTGATTCATATTAAATTATGAATGCATATTTAAATGCATAATATATGAGCCTAAAACTACATCGCAAATATAACTTATTTTCCACAAAACATTTAGACTGTTTGAGAGAATCTAAAACATAGTATAAGATTTTGATGCTGAATGTGAGGAAAATAATAAACTGAAAAAAATGGACAGAAGATATAAAAATGAAGCTATATATTTCCAAAGCTAGAGAGATGATAATGTGAATCATTATCATCTCTCAAGCATTGGAAATATATTTGCATTCCTTTAGCTCAAATAGAGCATTACACAAGGTCATGTGTTCAGTGACAATGTCTATTCCCGTGAACACACAAAGATGAATATACTGTATACCTTGAAGTGACTTGGGATAAAAGCATGACCTTTTCCAATAAATAATTAAATGTAAATCTTAAAGAATCTGTGAGAAGCAAAGTATAAAAAACTTGTAAAAATACTATTTTAATTTCAAATCATACAGTCACATGCAAGAGCTCAATCCGAGGCAAGAGAGATGGAGCCAGAGAGAAGAGAGAGAGAACTGAACAAAACAGTGATGGAACCAGATAGAAGAGCGATAGAACCAGATAGAAAAGAAATGGAACCAGAAAGAGGAGAAATTGAACTATATAAAAGTGAAACGGATCCAGATATTAGAGAGGGAGACCTGGAGAGAAGAGAGAAAGAACTGAAGCAAAAAGAAAAAGAACTGGATAAAAGACTGATGAACCAACAGAAAACGCAAGCGGGCTGGTGTATACGTCAAATACTGGGGAAAAGAGAGATGGAACAAGATTTTTTAGAGACAGAACTTGAGAAAACAGCAATGGATCGAGATATTAAAGTGAGACAACCAGAGAAAAGAGCAATTGAACCTATTATTACACAGAGAGAACTGGATAGAAGAGCGATTGAACTGGATAGAAGAGCGATAGAACTGGATAGAAGAGCGATAGAACTGGATAGAAGAGCGATAGACTTGCATGTGGAACTGAACAGAAGAGGGATGGAAATGGATATAAGACAGAGAGAAACTGAGAAAAGAGCAGAGAGAAGACCAACCGAACTGGATAAAAGACTGATGGACCTGCATGGAAGGCAATATAATCTGTATATGAGAGACAGAGAAGAAATGAATCTGGATGTAAGAGAGATAGAACTAAAGAAAGGAGTGATGGACCCAGACATGAGACATAGAGAAATGGAGAGAAAAGAAATGGAACCAGATATTAAAGAGAGAGGACTGGATATTAGAGAGAGCGAACTGGATAGAAGAGAGAACGAAATGGAGAGAAGAGAGAGTGAAATGGAGAGAAGAATGAGCGAACTGGATAGAAGGCCTGAAGGAATGAAACCTGTTCGAAGTAGCAGCAATGAGTTATACCATCCTAACAGTAAGAATTATGTTATTTATGCACAGTTTGATTTATGCATGTGATGATAGAAGATCATTTTAAACTTACACTATAATGCCTAATAATTTAATAAATAATAAAATAGTAGTACACATTCATTAAACATTCATATAACCACTTCACTGTTACGTAGACATATTCAATGCATGCTTTGAGACAAATAGGAAAATTTTCTCTTCTGTTTCCATTCTACAGTAATAATTTTCTCATGATGAAAAAAAAGTAATTGTAAACACTATATGGTGCTATATACACATTTGAATGCAAATTAATAGTAGCACAATAATGCAACATTACATTTAAAGGGGTCATACACTGAGAAACATCTTGGTTCCGTATGGTAATCCTAGTTCCCTGAATGAAGGAACAGAGACGTCACATTGGTAACCGATGAATTGGGATCCCTACCAAAACGCCATGGGTTCTGCCCCTTCCAGTGCTTTGTGTGAGCCACCTGTGCCACTATTTGGTGTAGACCGAGGGTTGGAACAAATAGTTCCACTCACCAATGTCAAAGCATTACCTTACTGGGTGAGACTGGATAAAAATGGGAAAAAGTACATTCATTCCAAAGTACAATCATTCTGCTTGGAACAGGGACTCTGTTTTAGGGGGAAAATTTCCTATTTTAGGGGAAGTCGTGGCCTAACGGTTAGCGACTCGGACTCGCAATCGAAAGGTTGTGGGTTCTAGTCTCGGGCCGGCAGGAATTGTAGGTGGGGGGAGTGCATGTACAGTTCTCTCTCCACCTTCAATACCATGACTTAGTTGCCCTTGAGCAAGGCATCGAACCCCCAACTGCTCCCCGGGCGCCGCAGCATAAATGGCTGCCCATTGCTCGGTGTGTGTGTTCACAGTGTGTGTGTGTGTGTGTTCACTGCTCTGTGTGTGTGCACTTCGGATGGGTTAAACGCAGGGTACAAATTCTGAGTATGGGTCACCATACTTGGCTGAATGTCACGTAACATTTACTGTTTGAAGCCCCATCCTTCCCAAAGGAGTTTTCGGAAGCAAATAGACATATAGCATTGGAGGTGATTGTACTCTCTTCGGAAGGCAACACTCAGGCTTCGGCTACTAGCAAAGGAGGAGGATGAATGAGGTCCTTCCTGGAACCCAGAGATAAAGGAAACTGCTCTTTTAGTGGGAAAAATGAAACAAAAGATTCTCCATCTGGCCCTCCTCCGGGGGAGGGAGTGGAATGTTCACCATCTCCCAAAGAGCAGATAATAATAATAATAATAATAATAATAATGCATTTTATTTCATGGCGCCTTTCAGAACACCCAAGGTCACCTTACAAGCAATATACAGGTCACTGCATAAGACAAAACAAACAAACAGCATATACATATAAAGTGGATTTAAGTCTCAATAAAAAATGTTATAAAAAAGCCTGTATAAAAAGATATGTCTTAAGACGCTTTGTAAAAGTCAACAAGCAGTCGCTATTGCGAACATCGAGGGGAAGAGAGTTCCATAGGCAGGGGGCAACATAACTAAAAGATCTGGCACCCATAGTAGTAAGTCGAATCCGAGGTACCACAAGAGAAATTGAAGATGAAGATCTAAGTGCACGTGAAGGAGTATAAACCTGGAGAAGTAGAGTAAGGTATTGTGGTGCAAGATTATGAAGTGCTTCATAAGTGAGTAGCAAGATTTTGAATTCAACTCTATATTTTACTGGAAGCCAGTGCAATTGCTGGAGAACCGGAGAAATGTGATCAGTATAAGGTGTTCTAGAGAGAACACGAGTTGCAGAACTCTGAACCAATTGAAGCTTATGCAGCAATTTGGAGGGAATACCTGTGAGAAGAGCATTGCAGTAGTCTATACGTGAGGTGACTAGTGCGTGAATGAGAACTGCAGTATTATTATTTGAAAGAAATGGACGTAGACGATTAATATTGCGCAAATGGAAGTATGCAATCCGTGTGATATTATTAATCTGAGCTTTAAAAGATAGTGTGCTATCCATGATGACACCCAAACTTTTAACCTGAGAGGAAGGACAGATTGCAGTATTATCAATGTGTAAAGAGAAACAATTAGATTTAGACACAACAGATCTAGTGCCAACAAGCAGAGCCTCAGTTTTATTGCCATTTAATTTCAAGAAGTTCGCTGAAAGTCAGTCTTTAATTTCAGCTAAACAGCTTGACAAAGATGGCGGAGGAAAAGAACCGGTAGGTTTGGCAGACAGGTAAAGCTGGGTGTCATCCGCATAACAGTGAAAATTAATACCATATTTCCTTAAAATATTACTAAGAGGGAGCATATATATAATGAAGAGAAGCGGGCCCAAAACAGAACCTTGGGGAACACCAGTGGTGACTGTAGATATTCTTGAACTAAAACCTTTTAATTGAATACGCTGACTGCGTCCAGATAGATATGAACTAAACCAAGACAGAGCAGTGCCAGTAATACCAATGGAGACTAATCTGTCAAGAAGTACGTTATGTGAGACAGTATAAAGGCAGCGCTCAAGTCAAGAAGGACAAGTATAGTTAAAAGCCCAGAGTCAGCTGCCAACAGTAGATCATTGGTTATTCTGACAAGAGCAGTCTCAGTGCTGATTGAGACTTCCGGGTGAACGCTGGCGCTGTTAGCTGCCACTGCTCAGGGAGGGAATTTTAAACCTTTTAGCGCTTCAAAATCGTCCTGCACTTATGAATGCATGGATGCATCTATGAACTGTTTTTAAATCATTTTAAGGAATCTGACCTCTGTTTCCACGCTGATTCGGCGGGTTTGTACGCTGGTTGATCTACCTGCGTACCTATGACTGTTGATGCTCTATGCGGTTGCCGATTGACTGACGGTCACATCTCCAGCCGATTGCCGGTTACTAAGTGCCGGTTACTAAGTGTTCTTTCGCCGGCACGCGGTTCAACTATGATGATCACTGAGCTACTGATGTGGATGAACTACATCTGGGTCGTTCTTTCTGCAGTATACCACTCGGTAGCATGGGCGATGCTCCAGTATTCAGCGGCGGAACTTACTCAGCTCTGTTTGCGTCCTTTTAATCTTCTGTCAGCTCCACATCTTCCCTTGGATATTGTGTACATTCCACATCGGAAATGTATACATCGCGGGTCAATCGCAGGGTATTAATCAACCCGGCCAGATGGGTTGGCAATGATTCTGGTAAAAACAATTTTTTCTTTGGATTACTTAACATACGATCACTTTCCACTAAAGGACCCCTGGTGTACGATCTACTGTCTGACCGTGAGTTTGACTTTCTCTGTCTAACTGAGACATGGCAGAAACCAGACGACTTTTTCCATCTAAACGAGTGTGTTCCCCCAGGATATAGTTATGTTTGTAAATCTCGTGATACGGGAAGGGGATCCCTTCATCCCTTCATCTCTGGGCCACTTGCTCTTCTGTTTGCCACCAGGTTTGGTGGGGGCCTGGACAGGCGGGGTTGCCTGCCCACGCCAGGCTCCACAATACTGCTTTGCTGGTGGCTGCTGTGGCACAGGAGGCGGGGGCAGATTTGGGGGCCCGACCTTGGCAACAAGCAGATTGGGGCCCTGCAGCTGGCAGACAGCTGGAGGCAGCAGCTGCCCCCTGGGACAGAATGTAGGACACAATTACATCGCTACCGCCCGCTCCACTGGGGTGGATTGCCGAATACCACTTCACTGCACCACCATTGAGGGAAGTGAGGGAGAAGGAGCCCACCGACCTGGTTTCTGGCAGTAAAAGGTGCCGTCCATGACCTGGTGAGCTCATCATGTACTTCCGAGAAGAAAGGTACTGGGGTTGTGTGCTTAGAACCAGTACGAGCCACCACGAGAAACCAATCATCCAGCCTTTAGGGCTCGGGAAGTGTTGGAGACCCTTGTCCTATCTATGATGTAATAGTGTGGGTAAACTCCGCCTCTGCAGAAGAAGATCAATGCCTGCTTCTACAGCACTGCCTGTTTAGCCCCGCCCACTAAATTGTGCATGTAGTGTGTAAATAAAAAGAAGAAGTGAACACAGGATTACACTGAAATCAAATGTAGCAAATTAGCTCAAAAGGGTAAAGATAAAATGATAAAGTTTGTCTGAACACAACAAGATGCTGTGCAGAGTCAAGTTGTGGAAAAACAGTCTTTGCATCCCAACATTAGGAAAGAGTGGATGAACTTTATTTTTAATGAAGACCCAGAGTGCGTCAGTAAGAACTCGGACCTTTGTTCACTTTATTTCACTGCTGATCCATTTACAAACAAAGCACAGTTCTACGCAGGATTTTCAGAAAGATTTAAACGAAAAGATGGAGCTGTGCGACTATATTGGATCCGATGTCGCCTCACACCAGTTTGAGGAACTGTTTTCATTACCTGCTCACTATTTCTTTTCTGTTATTACAGATTGTTGATATGAGTATTTATGCGTTTTTTTTTTATCTAAATCACAAGCAGTGTCTATCTATGAAGGATGTAGTTGTCAAACATACAGTGAACGTTTACGTCTACAATCTGCCATGTCTATTCAAACAGAGCTTTCTGATGAGAGGCTTCAAAAGAAGACAGAAAATATCCCATTACTTCTGAATTATTATGTTTTCTTATGTTAAAATCTTGATAAGTAAACCTCAGAGAACAGAACAAAATAAAAAACAAAGGCAGTTCATGACCCCTTTAATGTGTGCCCTAAGCAGGATTGTATTGTTGTGCCCCCCTTCCTCAAATATGATGACGGGAAAAAAAACACCTAGTATAGGGGTGAAAATAGAACTTTAATCAAATAAAAAAGTTAATGAATAAATCTGATTATTTACAAATTATAATTGTAGCTCTCGACATTTACCTATGGCTGTAACTTTATTATGACTCTAATTTATTTGATAGTCTCAAGCATTCAGAAATCATGCAAAAGGAAATTAAGCAGTTTTACTATGATAAAACCATGGTTTATTTTTTTAAGGGTTGTGATATGCACGTTTTTTGTTGAAGAAATTCTAAAGGCTGTGTCATCTATAGCAAAAAGGTGGTCAAAAATGAAAGATTAAGTGAATATTTGAATGAAATGTTTGGTCAGTAGCCTAAACAAGGATTTGATTGTCATGTAAGTGTAACAGCAGCAATCACATGGCATTTGGCTCCCTTTGCAGGCATTTGTAATAGTGTACATAAACTGATTATTTTGTATTTGCCTACATTATGTATTTTAACAGTTTTATTATTAACCAATAATTATTGCCTCATTGTTTTGTATATAATGCATTTTAATTCATTTTAAAAGCTATTGATGTCTTAGGTCTGTTTTTATAGCAACAAAAACATAAAAAAAAAATATTAAGGATGATTTGTGGTGTTATTGTTAAAACCATGGGTAATTTTTTTAAGGGAACCTGAAAAAAAAAAAAAAAAAACTTTCACAGAAATGTGCCTGTTTGAGCCCATGTGAAAAAGTAGCATAATTTACATATGATTTACAGTTTATTTTAATAAATATCAAACATTCAATTCAATTGGGCATTATAGCTGACACCCAAATTAACAATTACAGTTGTTTTTATTGCTGTAAGCCATTCTCCTCAAATGCTACTGACGTTAGAAAAGTGTATACCAATATCACATGTAACTTTAGAGACGGTCCCTAAATTTGAGACTCTCGAACGTCCAACGTCAAGCCAACTTTATGCCCGTTTTTTTTCTTTTTTTTTTTTTTAGTTTTCTTTTCTCTGCGCCGGATTGTTGATGTCCTTTACCTGGGCATAGATGTTCATCCATCAATTATGAACATTCAGCTGAAAACATGAGGTGCGAGCGGTCGCGAGCACGGATGGGAGAATGGCGGGGATGGTGCCCCCTCTGGGAGTTGGTGCCCTACGCAGATTGCGTACTCTGCGTGTAGGGAGCGATGGCACTGTTTTTTGAATTTGTTCCTAATAAAAGAAATGCTAACCTTAAGATATGACATTTAAATTTTCTGTCTGTCTGTTTTCATTAGTGTCTGAAAGTGAGGACAAATCTCCAGCCATTCTGAATGGAAATTGAAGCGAGTTGAAGCATTTTCCAGTTTTCCGGTGAAGGGCGAGTACAATTGATCAGCTGAGTTGCTTTAAATGAAACCATCTGCTAGCTAAATGTAAAATGTGAATTCAAGTTTTGTAAAAGTAGATGAAATCATAATTTTCATAAGTTCAGTCTAAAGTGGTGGATTTGCAGTACAGTTCACTTAGCCTAGGCTATATAATGAATATGACATATTCATGAAGTTTTCTTCAATCCATTGCGAATATTATTATTATTTTTTATTTATATATATATTTTTTTGCATCTATTAATGTTTTATTTTAAATGTATTTAATATTTATTTGCATCTGTTCTGGTTTAAATTATTTATTTATTTATCAAACAATTCAATAGAAATGTAACTTGTAAGCAGGGCTGGGAAGGTTATAATGTATTTCACTACATACTACAAAATACAAGCTTTAAAAAGTAATCAGTGATGCATGTCCTTAGATTATTCAGGTTTAGTAAATTAATCTTAATATTTAAGAATGATTTAAAACACACAGAGGAACATATTAACTGGATGTCTTGTTTTTATGCTTTCCAACTCTAAATAAAAGTGATAAGATTTGTGTTTTCTTTGCATTTTATTTTTAACACCAGCAGTTTTCAACAGAATTTCTATGAACAACAAAAAAATGTTATGTCATTTAAATCTTCCAATCAATAGAAATTCTATTTGAATACAATGAATGGGATTCCGTGCTTCTTTCATGCTACATTCCTTCAAAGTGATTTCAGAAACACCAAACCAGTGGCATAGAAATGTCTTGTTTGTGATTTTTTTTTATTATTATTACTATTATTATTCAATTTGTTATTTTAATGGTCTTCAAATAAGGAAACAGGTGCAGTTAATTACATATATGTAAACAAAATAGGACAATCGTGAGGATGACTGCCAACAGCTGGTCTTAAATTCTTCAGACACCGCACACCAAACAACTTTGAGGGTTTTGTTTCTGATGTTTTCTACGTTACAGTGGATTATTTGTCTTGTCAACAGCTGTACAATAATAAAGTAATTTAAACTCAGAACAGTATTTTCTTCTCTATGTATTTATTTATTTGTAAACACTTTGACACACACCAACTAATAGCACAAACATCACAGAAATCAAGTCCATTGCTAACTTACTGGGGTTTGTGTTGTGGTTTTCCACCAAAATTATGTCACTTCCTGAAGGATGATGTTGGTATTTAAATGACATAAAATAAGGGATAGGTCACTCAAAAATGAAAAATTATTATCATTTTCATCATTGTTTATTAACCCTTATGACAGACCTCATTTAGAAGATTTTACAGGTTTACAGTGAAGCCCAACTGTTGAAAGTGACCGACCAAATACCCAAAACACCTGCATAAGGAAAATATACCACAGACTCCAAGCAAGAAAATATCAGATTTAATCTTCTGTGGTTTGTGAGCCGCTGAACACCGGGGATGCCAAATTAACAACTCGTATTTGTGCAGGAAATGTAAATAGCATTTTTTACAGTTTAAACATACAACATCTTATGCTTATATTGATTCTTGCTACTTCAACCACCTAATCTCTATTATCATATTTCACATGATACAGACTTTCTTTTCTTCATTCTGTGGTTAGCTCTTCCGTTCTCAATCTCATTTGCATGTAAACATGTTTCCTGTTCATAACAGGTCTGCTGCCTGCATACAGTTGGGTTATACTGATTTTTCTATACAGATCTGAATTAATCGTGAATCGGACTCAAATGCTGTTTTGCAGGAATATATTTTGTCTGGGTCCATGACAGTTTCAGTTTTAATTTTCTCATAATCACTTGGTCTTCATCTTTCTTACTATACCAAATAAACAACAAGATGGCGTCGATATCAAGAGGAGGTAACACTTTCAATATTATCAATCAGTAATCAGTATTATTGATCTGCATTCTACTTCTGAATATTTCTGAGTTTAAATTAGTTTATGGTTCTGATGCTTTTCAGGTTCTGTTTTGCATATTTAGTAATTCCTGAAAATGAGTTTCTATTACAAACTGTTCAGCTCAGTTCTTGTTATGTATCAGGCACGAGTAACAAATGTTATTGTGTGTTTTTTAGAGCAAAGTGAAGATTCAGATAGGCGTAAGTATAAAACAAAAGCACACTATTTTCATTTGGTACTCTAATAAAGAGCATTCATATATCTGTTTCTTATTTTTTTCTGTGCAGTCCCACTTATTAGTCACGGTAAGTGTTTTGTTATTCCAGTAATTAAGTATTTTACTATGTACTCAGTAAAGAAACAACAACAAACAATAGTGTTTAGTAAAATTAGTTTTAACATCTTTTTCCAACAGATCAACACAGAAATACACAACAGTGTAAGTAATATTCCAGATTTTAGTCAATTTAATTTAATTTTCTGTTACTTTGCACTACAATCCTTTTTTTTTCATTAAATCCATATAAATTTATGAAGCTATTACAAAACAAGCATAAATTTAACATGCAATAAGCTGTAAAAAAATATAAAATGTTAAATTAAATTTGAGATTTATATTAGGATACCTCTAGTGTGATAGAGTTTTTTTTCTGTGATCAAAATCAAAGGCATATATTTTAAAATTATGTACAATTATGTTAATTAAATACATACATAAAATATTTTAGGCTTCATAGAAATCTGTTTACTTTTCACTTCTTTCTGAAAGATGGCACAGTCACTGGATCCACTGGCTCCACTACAGAGCTTAGATTTATTATGCTCAGCGGTGATGAAGATCTTATGGATGATGCATGTGACATCATTCTTAAGGAAAGAGCAGGAAAAACTGTAAAACGCCACAGAAAAGGCCATGTCTTTGGCAAAAAGGTCACTGTGGTGAAAACACCTTCCACCTGGATGAGCCATATGGCAACACGCTGTCCCTTCTCCTCAAGAGTCGAATCTATCAAAGATGAGATGGAAGATTGTGCATCTCTGGTCTTTCCTGGACCTCATGCATTTCTATTAGTTACTGACCACAGGAAAGTGACTGGGAAGGAAAAATACCTTTTAAAAGCAATCGCTAAAGTATTTGGCAAAAAAGCCTTAGACTATGTTATGTTACTGTTTATTGGAAGAACTGAACCGGAAGGGATCGACAGTGTCAGGAAGTACGTGAGAAAGTTTTATACGTTAGAGAACTCTGAGCAAAGTGTTCAAAGTCTGTTCAGAGAAACTGAAATAATGACACAAAACAATGAGTCCACATTCTTTATCCAGCCATCATATGAAAACCTCATGAAAAAAGCATTTTTATCATGGGAAAAGGAAAGAGATGCTGAAACACAAGAACAGCATGCACAAGAGATGACTGTTTTAAAAGAGAGATTCAGACTCACTGAAAGTAATTTAAAGAAAGAAATTGACACTTTGAGAGAGTTAATCCTGGCAACTATAAAACGGTTACAGAAAGACAAAGACAGCGAGGAGCAGAATCAGCAAGAGGCTTCAGGAGCTCAAGAAGATCTGCTGTACAATGAATGTAGCGACGCTACCTTAAAAAACACATTTTCATCCATCATTAATGATTTTACTGAACGTGAGAATGCACTGAAAGAACAGCTTGTGGATTGTAAAGAGAAAGTGAGCACATGGAAGGACATGTATTCATCCTTGACTGATGATTATATTCATCATGAAAGTCAGATGAAGAGTGAAAATGAGAAGCTCCAAAGAGAACTGGAGCAACACAAACTCAAAGAAAGAGAGTGGGAACAAAAACTCAAGGAAGTGGAGGACAGATTAAGACAGGAGACAGATTTGAGGAGAAGAGAGAAGGAACGACAAAGAAAGAGCAAGAAATACAGACTACTGGAGAAGAGCATCATCTACACCGCAACCTAGAGCTAACTTCTCCTCGCTGTAAGTACTGCTATACGTAATGTTGTAGGTTTACCACAAGCTTGATGACCCAGTTACAATAATGCACTTTTAATGAAAATACATTCAGTATTTGCACAACAAAAGTACATCTTTACATATATGTCCCTGGAGCACAAAGACACTCTGAAGTCTCTGGGGTATATTTGTAGCAATAACCAGAAATACATTGCATGGGTCAAAATTATTGTTTTTTCTTTTATGCCAAAAGTCATTAGGATATTAATTAAAGATCATGTTGCATGAAGAGATTTTGTAAATTTCCTACTGTAAATATATCAAAACTTCATTTTTGATTAGTAATATCCATTGCTGAGAACTACATTTGGACAACTTTGAAGATGATTTTCTCAATATTCAGATTTTTTTGCATCGTCAGATTCCAGATTTTTTTAAATAGTTGTATCTCAGCCAAATATTTTCCTCCTAACAAAGATGATTTAGTCATTATCTCCTAACTAACTGACCCTAATGACTGGTTTTGTGCTCCAGGGTCACATAATTCACTTCTCACATAATTGACTGTATTCCACAAATGCTATTGATAGAGTTTTGAAAGGAACTTATTTCATATATTGTTTTGGGAATATTTTTCATTGAGATTTAAACAAACGAAGACTTAGTTTTTTGTTAACATTGCTTTGTTCCTCTATACTCTTAGTATCTCAAGAACAACACAGATCTCTAGATGAAGGAGAAGGAGAGTTGAGCAAAGCTGAAGATTCACGTGACAGTGAATCACTTGAGTTTGGAAAACCTGTGAGACGCAACAGCAACCCATTCGCACTACCTAATAGTAAGTATATCGTTAATCTATATTTTGACAAAGAAGGTTTCATTTGGCTTTTAAAGCAAATGCATGTCGTTTTATGTATTTTTCTGACTTTGAAGATCCTTGCCATTAAGTGAGAGGAATTCACTGTTGTAAAAGCAATCCACCCTTTAGGCAGAATTTCATACACACTAAACTTACAAACTCACAGAACAGACTTTTGGAAAGAAAAACAAGAATCCATTCACCTTTTTGGAAGTCATTATATCATCAAAATGATTTTGAAACTGAAATTTCAAGGTTAAAAAAAAACTTACAGCAACCAGCTGACCCACGAGACTGAAGCATTGCAAGCTCTGCTAGCTGTAGATCATAATTAATGTGTGGAAGAAAATGACTGATAAAGGTATATACTGTTTAGTTTACCCCAAAATAAACATTCCATCATCATTTACTAACATAATGTTCAAAACATGTAAGACTGTATTTGTTGCTGTTAACCATGCAGTTACTGTAAATGCACACTCAGTCTTAAAGATATCATAAAAGTCCACACGTTAGTATATTTCAAGTGCCCTTTTGACTTTAAGTTTAAAACTCTTCTTTATTTGAAATGAACTGAAAGCAGGGACAGATACATAGCTAATTAAAACAAATCTCCTATCAATTTCAACTGACATGTCAAACTATTTATTCAGTGGTTTATTTTTAGCAAGATGTGGGTCAAGAAAAGCAAATAAAAGTTATCACTGAAAGTAATTTAAAGAAAGAAATTGACACTTTGAGAGAGTTAATCCTGGCAACTATAAAACGGTTACAGAAAGACAAAGACAGCGAGGAGCAGAACCAGCAAGAGGCTTCAGGAGCTCAAGAAGATCTGCTGTACAATGAATGTAGCGACGCTACCTTAAAAAACACATTTTCATCCATCATTAATGATTTTACTGAACGTGAGAATGCACTGAAAGAACAGCTTGTGGATTGTAAAGAGAAAGTGAGCACCTTGAAGAACATGTATTCATCCTTGACTGATGATTATATTCATCATGAAAGTCAGATGAAGAGTGAAAATGAGAAGCTTCAGAGAGAACTTGAGCAACACAAACTCAAAGAAAGAGAGTGGGAACAAAAACTCAAGGAAGTGGAGGACAGATTAAGACTGGAGACAGATTTGAGGAGAAGAGAGAAGGAACTAGAGTCCAAAGAGAGAGGAACGACAAAGAAAGAGCAAGATATCCAGACTACTGGAGAAGAGCATCATCTACACCGCAACGTAGAGCTAACTTCTCCTCGCTGTAAGTACTGCTATACGTAATGTTGTAGGTTTACCACAAGCTTGATGACCCGGTTACAATAATGCATTTTTAATGAAAATACATTCAGTATTTGCACAACAAAAGTACATCTTTACATATATGTCCCTGGAGCACAAAGACAGTCTGAAGTCTCTGGTGTATATTTGTAGCAATAACCAGAAATACATTGCATGGGTCAAAATTATTGTTTTTTCTTTTATGCCAAAAGTCATTAGGATATTAATTAAAGATCATGTTGCATGAAGAGATTTTGTAAATTTCCTACTGTAAATATATCAAAACTTCATTTTTGATTAGTAATATCCATTGCTGAGAACTACATTTGGACAACTTTGAAGATGATTTTCTCAATATTCAGACTTTTTTTTGCATCGTCAGATTCCAGATTTTCAAATAGTTGTATCTCAGCCAAATATTTTCCTCCTAACAAAGATGATTTAGTCATTATCTCCTAATTAACTGACCCTAATGACTGGTTTTGTGCTCCAGGGTCACATAATTCACTTCTCACATAATTGACTGTATTCCACAAATGCTATTGATAGAGTTTTGAAAGGAACTTATTTCATATATTGTTTTGGGAATATTTTTCATTGAGATTTAAACAAACGAAGACTTAGTTTTTTGTTAACATTGCTTTGTTCCTCTATACTCTTAGTATCTCAAGAACATCACAGATCTCTAGATGAAAGAGAAGGAGAGTTGAGCAAAGCTGAAGATTCACGTGACAGTGAATCACTTGAGTTTGGAAAACCTGTGAGACGCAACAGTAACCCATTCGCACTACCTAATAGTAAGTATATCGTTAATCTATATTTTGACAAAGAAGGTTTGCATTTGGCTTTTAAAGCAAATGCATGTCGTTTTATGTATTTTTCTGACTTTGGAGATCCTTGCCGTTAAGTGAGTGTAATTCACTGTTGTAAAAGCAATCCACCCTTTAGGCAGAATTTCATACACACTAAACTTACAAACTCACAGAACAGACTTTTGGAAAGAAAAACAAGAATCCATTCACCTTTTTGGAAGTCATTATATCATCAAAATGATTTTGAAACTGATATTTAAAAAAAACTTTTCCACGAGACTGAAGCATTGCAAGCTCTGCTAGCTGTAGATCATAATTAATGTGTGGAAGAAAATGACTGATAAAGGTATATACTGTTTAGTTTACCCCAAAATAAACATTCCATCATCATTTACTAACATAATGTTCAAAACATGTAAGACTGTATTTGTTGCTGTTTTCCATGCAGTTACTGTAAATGCACACTCAGGCTTAAAGATATCATAAAGGTCCACACGTTAGTATATTTCAAGTGCTCTTTTGACTTTAAGTTTAAAACTCTTCTTTATTTGAAATGAACTGAAAGCAGGGACAGATACATAGCTAATTAAAACAAATCTCCTATCAATTTCAACTGACATGTCAAATTATTTATTCAGTGGTTTATTTTTAGCAAGATGTGGGTCAAGAAAAGCAAATAAAAGTTATTTATAGAATCTATGAAATCTTTCCATTGTACAAAGGTTATTCTTAATGAAAAAAAGGTTCTTCACACTAAGAGAAATTGTTCTTTTAAGGGAAACCAATTTTTTTTAGTTCAAAACCAAAAAAACACCTTTATTTTTGAAAGCAGAAGTTATACTTTATACTACAATAATGGTATTATACAAGATTCTAACATAAAGATATCTAAAATCACTTTATCACAAATGTAGTTATAACTTAGCTGGGTTATACTTTTACACTGCACTGAGCTGACGTGTGTGTGTGTGTGTGTGTGTGTGTAAGAGAGTTAATACACAATTACTAACTCTACACGAATTCGTTAAAGCACTGTTCCCTGATCCAGGTGATATACTGTAGCTATGTTCATCAGAATCAAGTTGTGTATTAATAGAGAACAACTGCTTTAAACGTATGTACTTAAAATTGTGTTTGCCCCCTAGTGACTGAAAGTGAACATGGACCTCTAGACACACTCTGAATGAAGAGACTTCAACTGATGAGCTTTCAGTTTCCATTGATTTCTCACTTCATTTAAAAAATATTCAACAAATGGATCAAAATGTCCAAGAGGTCAAATATCAAGAATACATGCATGTGTGAAACACAACACAGAACACAAGCTGGAGGAAACAACAACTATGAAAACATGCTTATTAAGAGAAAGATGAAGATGTCATGTCATTTTGAAACATTTCATCATCTTTTACATTGTTGTATATGTACAAGCATTTAAGAATATTTAAATCTGCTATTTATGTTTCTATAGTGTTGAAGAGTCAAGGAGAAGCTCCATAATTATTATAAATGCATCTGCTTTATGAGTAAATGTTATAAATAAAAGTTCCTCAGATGATTAAACAGACTTCCTCAAAAGAGTAGTTGATGCAGTTGGCAACTAAAATGGGGGTGGGGGGGCATATGATTCCCAGTCGCATTGATTTGTTAAAAACTGTCTTTTTACAGCAATTACACCCAAAAATATCAATGCTCATATTTAACCTTTGTGTTGTACAAGTGCTACTAAAATCATTAAAATGACAGGTAGAGCTAGATTCTGATATAATACGTAAATATATAGTTCTGTTTAATAGCTGGCAAGACAATCTTAAAATACTGCATAATAAAGAATAAGTATTTAAGTCCTGGAAGGTTAAAAACTATGTAATGGAGTGTCGCCACCTGCTGGAAAATATGCTGTATTAGTCTAATGGTGTAATAGCACCATCTAGTGAAAACGAGTAGTATTACACGCTGCATATTTAAAGGGATAGTTCACCCTTTAATGAAAGTTATGTCATCATTTACTCACCTTCATGGTACAAACCTGAGTTTCTTTTCCACTAAAGAACAAACAAAAAGAAATTCATTTTTGGAAATATTTTTTTTTTTTGGCTTCAATGTTCTTTATTTTGTTTCACTTCATGGCTTCATGGAGGGTGAAGTTAATGACATAGAAGTTTCATTTTTGAGTGAACTACCCCTTTAACAAAAACATTTTTTTTTTTTAAATAAAGGTACTTTTATTACAAAATAACGACATGCATTAAAAAAACGACACTTTCTTATTGTCCTCTTCTGTTCTGCAGTTTCGCTTCTCTAGTTGTGCAATATTCTGGCTTTTGTGGCACTGTTAATATTGTTGGCTCCTTTAGGATAAATGACTTCAGTTTTTCTTCATTTCCAAGACTGGTTAGTCTGGTAAACAAATGAATGTCAAATCTCATGTTCTTATTTTTGAGTCTCCACAATCTGTATGTTTTGTTGTCTCTTAAAGTGTATTTATCCAGTGGTTTGTCTGTTCCTCATCTGCAATGAAAGCTCATTTTCATTAAAGCACCTCATCTAGTGGTCAACATAGTGTGAAACCACTCTCAAGAAGAATGAAAGAATGAGTTAAATAAACACTGAGCTGACAGAAAACAAGTCAAATGATGATCAGTTACCAGGAAAAGTAAACCGCTTCATCAAAACAGGATCAAATGACCGAGTCAAACAAAGCTCAAACCAAACATCTTCACCTTGACTACAATCACACAAGCAGCAGTCGTTCAGTTTATAGATACAGCGTTTGTCATTCTGACTTTTTTTTAAGAGGGGGTTACTCTACTTTCTTAACAGTAAATCTTAGTCATCACATTAGTGTGATATATAGAGCTTCCTTTTTTTTATTATTTTTTTTCATCGCATCTCTGAGAATCAGTCACCAAAAACCTCTCGCTTAGATTCTCAAAGCGGTTTTCTTCCCTGGATGATGAAACCGATGATTGCAACACATGTTAGATTTGGAAATTACTTCATGCCATGAAAAGCACAGAGGGATTTCACACACATACCTGTCACACACTTACATTCTCCTTTCACATACATGCATTTCCACCTTTTTTTTTTGGAATCCATTACTTCCTGTTTAAGCAGGAAGTCACTCTCAGACCAAGAAATACTTGTGCATGACTTGCTCAGCTCTTCTTCACTGTTTTACCATGATGCTATTCAGGGCATTCCTGTTTTCTTTTTGTTTTTAATTTTAAAATATCATTATGTAACCAACGTGTGTGTGTGTGTGTGTGTGTGTGTGTGTGTGTGTGTGTGTCTGTCAAATCCCTGAGTTTTTTCCCGTGTCACTCTGTAATCTACAGGTAGTAACATGATCCCACCAAACGAGTCTAGCCTAAAAAAAACCCTGCTAGACATGGGGATCTTCACCATATTATGTGTGTTTCCAGGAAGGACAAGGAAATCACAATAAAAAAATATTAAAAATCACATCCTTGAAATCAGAGTTTGGCACCCCATCATATCTGTAAATCTGATCTAAATGGGGAACCCAGAATATCTGGTTCATACTGTGTTGATGGCAGTCAGTTTCTCTGACACCAGCAGGAAGTTAACCCTTTTAGTGAAGTTACATGAGCGCCTTTCAGTGCTATTGAAATAACATGATTTGTTATTTTTCACCTCGAGCCTTGTAAACAAATCCCCTGATATTATTTCCTGTAACAATATGCTTCATCCAAGTCAAAAACACGTAGCATTACATTAATGCATAATCCACAGATCAAGTGAAAGTTATTCAACTCTCAGTCTGTTCTTTATGAGCCTTATTGACTCTTATGATGTTTTATAGAGATTATTTGGTCATTTACATGAAAGGGAAGGAAGAACACATATTCATACTGGACGTATGTGAGTCAACGATGACAGGTTTTTCATTTCTATCCAGGAGCAAGATGTTGTGAAGTGTTTTCAGATGTTTTATCTGAGGAGATGCTGGGAAATGAAACGGAATTCCTCAAAATTACTGTCATGTCTCTGCTTGTCAAAATAAAACTTGAACGTCTTGTGAAACACACAAAGGAAAAAAAAATGGGAAGAAAGCCTTATCTCTATCTCTCTATCTCTCTGTCTGTAATGTATTTTTTGTAAGATCTATCCTGTTGCATCACTAAAAGCGCTTGTTTCTCTCCTCGGTTCAGCGTTTATAGATAGGCTACACTCGCTGATTTATTATTGAATTCCGTTTGTTTTTTTGTTTTGTTTTTTGATTTGATTCAGACTGGAATCGAGACTTAATGATGTCAGCTGACATGTTCATTCCAGTGATGGTTTACCGGATAGTGCGATGATTTAACGGTGCTGTCATTAAGTTCCCGTTATCCGTAGATGAAAGGAAGCTCAAATCAGGATTTTCTCCCGCGAGACTCGCTTTTCTTGTCAAAAGCCCACGAGCTTCTCTGACGCGTCACCGATCTTGCGGGCGGCCAATGAGCAGCGAGCGCACGCGCTTGAAAAGCGTTTCCATCTGCTGCTCTCCGCAGAATCAAAACAAAGATCAGCAGCTCACAGGCACTTCTCATGTGCGACAGTCTTCATTAAGTAAGTCAACATTTCATACACAATCTGAACTTTACCAGTAGTTACATAGCAAATCAAAAGTCATGATTTGAGAAATAGAGTTTGACTACTGTGTTTGTTTTGTCATTTTATAGTTTCACCATGTTCATTTTCAGCCTGCAGTGCTGTTGACAGTGAGTGTGTGATAACCTTAGACTGTATAAAAACAGTGATAACACACAGGTTTAACATCCTGTGTTTACTGCGTCTTTTGATGTATTTTTGCAACATTGGTGCACCTTAAAAAGAGGCAGTTTTTGTGCCCGAAATGTTAGTCTTGCTATAGATGTTAATGGTAATATCTTTGGTGAATATAATTTTTTAAAAAAATTTATTAAAATTTTTGTGTGTGTGTGTTATGCTGTATCTGCAGGCTCAGAAAGCTGAAATTCACATTTATTTGAAAGAATAAATTAATGAATGATGCATTTATATAGCCCTTTTTATTGTGTATTGTCGATAAAGCATTTTACAATCATTTAGTAATTAAAATTTTGTTAATTTAATCCTTTATTTATTAATTAATTTATTTATGTTTTCTGTTGTTTCTATGCATACCACAAGGTGTTTTAATTTGTTTAAAAATTTTTTTTTTTTTTTTTTTTTTTTTTTCAATGGACAGTGACATTCTATTCAAATTTCACTATGTAAATCTTCAGTTACTTTAAATATAATGCTGTTCAGATATACAGGCATACAGTAACCTACACAGTATTAGTTAGCTGGTTTATACTTCTAGTTAAGATCTACACTCTCAGGGAAAAAAAAGACATTTAAAAAGGTAACATTTTTACCTTTTTTTTCCTTTACCTTTTACTTTTACATACTATGTACCTTTAATGTACTATTTTAAAGGGTGATAAGTAGCATAAATCTATCTTTTACCTTATGTCCTGGTAATGCCCCAGTGGCAACATTGTAGCTTGTTTCTGAAAGTGTTTAAGTGTGAATTTCCTCATTTAGGCTACAGTGGATGATCTTTAGAAAACCCATCTGCGTGTTCTGAACTGGATGTAACACATTATTGGTAGATTAGGGCTGATATCACAAAGGTTGTTGGTTGAAACCTAAAAACTGAAAGGTTAGCTTGCCAACCACTTAATCCCGGGTTGCCCAAGGGTTAGTCACTGCACGCCAATTTTCTGAAATGAAAAATTAGAAAATGTTTTTTTTTTCTCTCTCTCTTTTTTGTTCCTGTGACATAAACTGTGGTAACACAGGAAAAGCAACTGTAAAAAAAAAAGCCACTAGTTTCCTACAGTGTTAAAAGTCAAGTAAAGTGCTTCTGATAATATCATCCCTCTCAGTCTCAGATAAATGTCTATTTATGCTTTTGCATACTGCTCAAAAATGTAGTGACTCAACTCAAAAATTAAGGTTGCTAGGAACCAAGAAACAAATAAATTGTTAGAGGTCCAAACTTTTGACTAAACATGAACACACAGGTATCATTATGATACACATTACTTTAATGAACATTTCTCATGCTTAACATATACATCAGAGCTTCACAGTTATGGAAATTGCTGTTGGTTGGGAAATATTTGTTAGAGTAAAAGGATGAGCTTCATTTAGAAACAGGTGGACCTTCCTGAAGAAGAACAGTTCCTTTATTTCTCTGCCTTTGTGAGATTTTCTACCTGGGGCTCTTTAGGTTTTGTCCCGCGTCCGAATCAGTTCATGAATCATCTACATGCCTGATGTTAAAATAAATCTGCTTTGTAACTGTTATTAAGGTAGACTTTGTTGGTCTGGTGGCATTTGTTAATTTAAGAAGTACTGCACTGCTGATTCATTGTGGTTCATGACATCAGTGACATTAGCTGAAATGCATGCAAACAGGCTTGAGATCAGACTGATGTGTTGTGTTTATGTGTAGGGGTCATGAGGGGGATGCTGGTCGTCATATTTCAGGCTCTGCTGTGGCCTGTCTCAGCATCAGGTATGACTGATATCCATTACATTTATCTGTCTGTTCTCTGTTTCAGATGATAAAACATTAATCAGTGGTTCATCCCACTCTTTATTTGGATTCAATGAAGCAAACAATGCTTAAGAGTTTGAGTTTAGATCTCAGTGTTGTCTCATACTGTGCTCATGTTTGCCGGAGATCTCAGTATGAACTCATCACATTTCTCATCAAATGATCTGAATCACTCTCTTAACAGCTTTAGACTCTTACTGGATGAAGACCTGTTACTCATTTGAGACTAGTTTGATACTTAAAACATTACTGAGAACTCCTTAAATCTCATCCGCTATGAAAGAGCAACATTTGAGTGATAAAAAAAAAAATTCCATTTCACTTCCAGTTTTGAATAAGTAATTCATAAAGTGACTCTTATATTAATATTTTATGATAAATAAATTTTAAGCCCAAAATACACTGTAAAAGATATTTTTTTAAGTATAATATAACAATATTCAGTAATATTTTATATAAATGTATTTTCAATAAATATTCTCGCATATTTAAAAATAACATTTACAGTGTATGTACATTTATATTGTCCATAATATATAAATAAATAATAATTAAATAAATAATACATAAATTAGATAATAATAATAATAAATTATATATATATATATATATATATATATATATATATATATATATAAATTTATTATTATTTTTTTAATGCTATTTTAGTCATTCTACTTCCAGTTTTTACTTTTAATTCATTACTTTATTATTTGTAATTATTTGTGAAAATTACTATTAATTGTAAAATAATTCTTTAAAAAAAGTTAATTCTACACCAGATTTCTTTCAGTTTTGTAGGGGGCCATTTTTAATATAAATTTAATAGTAGATTACTGTAAATGAATTTTTCTATTGGTAAAATAATAGTTGCAATGATAGCTCTTATGCTCATAGGAGATGATTTTAGTTCTTGATTGAGAACGCTGAAGCTTTCTCATAATTCTCTTGACATTGAACTGTGTATATCTCTGAAATGATGATGAAGATCTCCCTCTGTCTTCCTCCAGCCTTGTTTACAGTCAGTTTACAGGAGAGCACCTATGAAGCAAAGCTACATGAGGACGTCAATCTAGAGTGTTTGTTCTCCTCGGTTAAAAGTCCTTCTGACCTCACTGTCATATGGAGCCGAGTCGAGCCGAAGCCGTTCGTGGATGTGTATCGGCTGGAGAGAGGAATAGAGAATCACAATTACACCAGTGCAATGTTCATAAAGCGTGCACAGCTCATCCACGAACAGCTGAAGGACAACCGAGCGGTGCTGCACTTGAAAAAGCTCCAGATAAAAGATTCAGGCACATACCGCTGTATCGTAAAAGATAAAGATGATGGAGACTACAAGCAACTCGTGCTCAGTGTTACAGGTGCGTTTGACTTACAAAACACTTTTAAGATATTAGTTGATTTGCAGTTGGTTTGCATGGCTTAATTAACTCCTGCAATGTGTTATGGTTATATATGGAGAGAAATAGTCAATGCTCAATATTCAATACTGAACATAAACAGGAGAAAGAGTCCCATAATGCATAGCTGCATTGCATTAAAACGGCAATAAATCAATAAAAAAATATTTCTGCTGTATGCATATTTTTACATTCCTGTAAGTAGGAATTGCTGTTTATATTGCAAGGATGCAGCTTATATATTAATATATATTTAAAGAAATGTATTTAATTGTACTGTATTTCAGTGAATTGCATTCTTTAATTTCTGAGGTGCATTTTCTTGAGCATATTGCATTGTATTGCATTGTTTTATTTATTTTGGCAAATCTAGTAGATCATCCAGTTAGGGTTTTGATTTTGAGTGCAGTGTATACAGTAACTTTACAAGTTTTTTATATCCAAACTTGAACCCGATTGTCATGCTTATGACTTTAGCTATATGTTATGTTTATGGTTTCCAGCTCCTTATACTCTCATTAAGAAGGCCATCGTGAAGACGGGTCAGGACGAGGTCGAGCTCTCCTGTGAGTCTCAGGGATTCCCGTCCGCTCAGGTCATCTGGAGCGATGGCCAGAACACAAACCTCACAGAGATGTCCAACAGCACCACACGGTCTACAGATGAAGATCTCGTCCACATCATCAGCAAGCTGACGGTCAGACGAGACCTGGTGAACAACTACACCTGCTCGTTCCTCGTGAAGGGTGGCACCCAGCAGACGGCCACCTTCAGCATCCCGGGTGAGTCTGATGTAGGAAAGGTTTATTAAATAGTTGGAGAACTGTCTCATCAATGGATGCTCTGCAGTGAATGGGTGCCGTCAGAATGAGAGTTCAAACAGCTGATAAAAACATCACAATAATCCACAGCACTCCAGTCCATCAGTTAATGTCTTATGAAGTGAAAAACTGTTTCTAACTGTTGCTTCCGACAAAAATATGAGTCCATAATCCAATGCTTCCTCCAGTGATTGTTCTTCTTATTCAGACCAGACCACTTATTCAGGCTCATTTAATGATGGATTTGTTTCTTAAAAACATTCATCTTTTGTCTTCTCCAGATGTTAACTGATGGATTGAAGTGGTGTGGATTATTGTGATGTTTTTATGCACTCTCATTCCGACGGCACCCATTCACTACAAAGCACTGGTGAACATGTGATGGAATTTAACTAAAAACTGTGTGATCCAAATGAATTGACATTTTATATGCAGTTGGTGTAAAACATGGGCGTAAAGCTTTTTCTAGCACTTTCGGGAAATAAGATCTTTCAGTTCATCTCTGTAGGAATTGATATCAGCCTACAGATTTGATCATTGCATTTGTTTTTCATGGCTCATGGTTTGTGTGAGACAGATTTTCTTGATGGTTTTCCCCGGATGTGAGGGCGTGAGATATGAAATGCGTAGATAAAGGCATGCACGAAGGGAAAACACATCGCTTTCAGATAAATGTGGGGGAGTGCCTTTGATACTATTTTTTTCCAGCAGACATTTAGCTCATGTCTGATGCAGATTTATTCAGATGATGTTTGTTTCAACCTAAAGCAAGAAGGTCATTTTTTTCTGTTACATAACAGAGAATTTCACACATTTATTGAGTGTATAAGTGCAATTAGCTTTAATTAAATTATTGTTTCATAGCTCTAATATCTGATTGGTTTAGCCATGTTCGAAGCAGGATTATAATAATAAAAATGTTGAAATACTTAAAAATAAGATTAAAATAAAAAAAACTCCAGCAAGTTGCAAAGGCAGCAAAAAACTTTATAAAAATATAAAAAAATATATATTTAAAAAAAACTTTAAAATTACAATCACAACAGATATATATATATATATATATATATAATTTATTATTATTATTTATTTATTTTTTTTTTGTCCATCTTCTGTCCTGCAGGAAAATACATTATGTGAATATGTTAAGCAACAGATATTTAATGCCCACATTTTTCTCTTTTTACAGATGAAATCCCTCCTCACTGTTCTACTCCATACGCGTGGATTGTCGCTGTTTTGGTCGTGCTTTTAGCCATTGTCTTCATCTCCATCATTGTCCGTATGAGAAAAAACGGTACTTTGACATTTTCATTCCACACTTATTTATCTTTATTTAAAAAATACTTTTTTTGACACTCCATAGTAATACTGTGGGTTTTGGATCGTTATATTACTTGGAGTAGCATGCATCTGGTATTTAACATTCATCGGTCACTCGTTTTACTGTTGGTTACAGTCCATGTGTTTGTTCACGAAGCGTCTACATCAGATACGGTGAACCTGTTTTAGATCTGCTTGAGAGATTTGTTGATTCTTTTAAAGATTAGTCTTGTGAGTCAACATCACGATGATAAACAGCTTGTAGAGGAATCCCCAGTTTCTTCAGGAAATGGAAACTGGGATTTGTCAGCTGACACAGGTGAAAACCTCATGAGTCATTCGGATGCTATGTGTGACTAGGCACTTTTGAAAAGGTTTGAGCTTAAAAATTCAGAAAAAGCTATTAGTTAAGTTGAACATGCATAGATTTGAGCTTCTGTCTCTGTGGTAATGTGAAACTAGAACATGCAGAAACAGGAATGACCCAGTGAATTACCCTTCTTTAACCTGGTTACTGCACTCTACTAACTGCTGGGTTAAAAACAACCCAGTTTGGGTTATTTTGTAGTGGTGGAAATTATGATTCTTTCTAGTGATTCGTTCATTTTCAGTTCGTTCACCAAAATGATTCGTTCAGAATCGTTCACTGATTCGTTCAGTGACCATTTCTTCGTATTACACAAAATAAGCCAGCAGATGGCAAAAAAAAGTGTATTATGTTGTTATGTCTTAAGTCAACGAACGTATTCAGTTGTTGCAAAAACTGATCTGGCTTTATTAAAATGTGTGTATAATCGCATTCAATATATAAAGTCTAATTAAGTTGTTCAGATGAACAAAGCACAAGGTTTTCTTGCCTAAATAGCATTTTAATTGTTTGGTCAGACAGTTTGTATATTATATATTCACATTCATCAATCGTGGATTAAACGTGGAGTTGCTAAATATCAAAACAAGCGTATGTGCACAGTACAGTACCTATAACTGCGCTTTGCATTTTTGCGAGATTGACATGCTAAATGGCAGACTGACCCGGTTTACTCTCATTCATTTCGTTCACGAACGAGATAAGCTATGTACCAGTTCATTTCATTCACGAACGACATGTATCCGTTCATTCAGCTCGTTCACGAATGACATGTGTGCCAGTTCAGTCATTTCATTCACGAACGAGATTTACTAAATCATTCAACTCGTGCACGAACGACATGTGCTTTGCCGATTGAGAAACGTGATTGGTAAACGGTTTGCCAGAATATACCCTGACCATCAGGTCAGTCATTTCATTCACGAACGAGATGTATCATTCAACTCGTGCACGAACGACATGTGTGCCAGTTCAGTCATTTCATTCACGAACGATATGTATCAGCTCATTCAACTCATTCACGAACGATATGGGTACCAGTTCAGTCATTTCGTTCACGAACGATAAGATCTCTAGATCTAGTTCAGACTCATATGAAACTCGTTCATTGAAGGGCGTATTCGTTCACTACATTCAACAAATCAAATACTCTGTCACATCTCATACTCGAAGGCTATTGGCTCGAGGTTGAGTAATTCTTTGACAGGATGAAACAGTTGTTACCCGGTTCACTGAGCTGCGCATGCGCTGCTTATAGCGCCGCGCTGCTGTGGAGGGAGGAACTTCACTGAACGAGAAATATGAGTCAGTGGATTACGTGAACGAGAACGATTCGTTCACCTAAAAGATTCGTTCAAAAAGAACGATTCGTTCACGAACGACACATCACTATTATTTTGACAACCCAGCACTGGGTTGTTTTGACCCAACAAGTTGGGTTATATGTTTGACCTAGCATGCTGGGTTGCTTTTTTATGTTTTAAAAGACAGTACATTAAACCTACAAATCTTGTTCATTTAAAAAACACTTTTACACACACAGAATGACTATGCATTAAAAACAAGAAGAGAAAGCAGTCAAAAGTAACATGCATATAAGAACAAATGCAGAAAAGTATTGCAATGATTATGCATTAAAAATAAAACGTATTGAATAAAACTTTTAAGATCAAATTTGATATACAAAATATTATACAACAACACTATTATACAATAATCAATAATTATGTAACGATATGCAAATCTCCATATTCATCGGGAAGAAGGAGGCGGGAACCGGCGCACAATCAAAATCATTTTAATATTCAAAATAAACAAAACAGCGCGTCAGCCCCTCACGGCGACTGACGCGCACAAATAAAAACCAAAACATAAAATAATGTCCCAGGCCTGGTCCTCTCTCGTCCTCCACGGTCGTCACTCCAGTTTTATATCCTTCCATCTCCTACGTGGGACTCGATACTAGCGGTGGGGCTCAGGTGTAGCTCATCTCCAATCACTACACCTGGCCTCACTCCTCGTTCCCACGCCTCTCGGCCCCGCCCCACTCGCCACATACCCCCATCGCCCCTCGCAGGCCGGGGGGTACTCCCGAGACTGCGCTCTACTCCCCCCCCCCCCCCCCTTCCCTCCGGGGGAGACCGCTCACGGGGACCTGCGGGAACCTGGGGGTAGGACAGACGAGGCGAGAGAAAAGGAGATGGAAGGAGGAGCGACAGGGACGAGAGAGGGGAGAGAGGAAAAAAAAAAAAAAAAAATCCGGTTCCCAGACGCACTGCTGCTCGGCCCTCCACCGGCTGGGTGATCTCCTCCGCGGTGCCCGGCGGTGGCACTGGACGGCCCTCGGCGGACGGCACGACACTCCTCCGCCGCCCGGTGGACGGCGACGGCTCCTCCGATTTTGGGCAGCGGCAGGAGTCCCCCGTTCCCTGCCCCTCCGGATTCCGTCACGGAGGCGGCAGGCTCCGGCCCCCTGGCGAACGGCGCCGACTCCTCCGCTCCCTCACGGACGGCAGCCGCCCCTCCTTGTCGTGGGCGGTCGGCAGCGAGCTCGCCCGTCCCCGGCAACTCGCTCCAGCCCACCGCCTCGAGCGTCAATGGCGGCACGTACCTCGCCAGCTCGAGGGCACCGCGGATTCACCACAGCGGCGAGGGATCTTCAGCAGCGCGTCCCTCCTTCTCCCGGGTTTCGGCACCACTGTAACGATATGCAAATCTCCATATTCATCGGGAAGAAGGAGGCGGGAACCGGCGCACAATCAAAATCATTTTAATATTCAAAATAAACAAAACAGCGCGTCAGCCCCTCACGGCGACTGACGCGCACAAATAAAAACCAAAACATAAAATAATGTCCCAGGCCTGGTCCTCTCTCGTCCTCCACGGTCGTCACTCCAGTTTTATATCCTTCCATCTCCTACGTGGGACTCGATACTAGCGGTGGGGCTCAGGTGTAGCTCATCTCCAATCACTACACCTGGCCTCACTCCTCGTTCCCACGCCTCTCGGCCCCGCCCCACTCGCCACAAATTATTTATACAGTGTGTGTAACTGTATGGTAAGTGTTCATTTGACAACAATGTAGCATACTACTATTTTAAAACGTTTATCTAATAAAAAATGTGTACTATTTCATATACTACTTTTTGAAGTATTCCGTCCCAAAATGATGGAGGCTTAATTCCGATTAATTATGATATATATAATGAGAATTGCAAGATGTACACTTGAAATTTTGAGAAAAAATGTAAATCATGAGATGTAAACTCACAATAGAACGTCTCAACTGTGAGATGTAGAGCTGCAATTGTCAGAAAAAAGGCCTAAATGAGTTCATATTTTGCAAATGCCTAAATTTTAGGATATACATTTGCAATTGTGAGTCTGAATTGTGAAATACAACCACGCAATCCAGAGGAAAAACTTGTACATCTTCAGAAAAATGCATGAATTATGCGATATAGTCTCATAATAGTGAGAAACAATACAACTTGCTATTATAACTTTATAACTTGCAATTGTGCGATACATACTCATAAATCTAGTCCTAGATTAAAACGCATGTCTGAACTGTTTTAACTGAATGAGACTTGTTTTTAAATACATCAGCGTCATTGTTTATTCTCCAGATGCACACCAGTAATGTGTTTCTTTCCTAAGAAATGTTTATAAAAGATAACTACGGACTAAACCTGGCTTAGTCTAAGCCCTAATCTGAAACCAGGTCATAAAGTCACAAATAAACTTCCATACAATTCCTCCATTGATTAGAAAGAAGAAGCACGTGACCAAGAAAAGTCCCCAGTTTAATCTTCAGTAGCCTATCTACAGGGAAAAAAACAGGTTTTGTCATGGGGTAAATACCACATCTCTTATTCACGTGTGGAGTGGCTTTAGTATGATGTTTATGTCAAAAACCAAACATACGTGTGCTGTTCCTACTGTAAGCTTCACACATGATCTGACCTTTTCCTGACTGGACGTGTTACAGAAACAATCCTGACAGTGACCAAACATTAGTCCATCGCCTGAACATGAGCTGAAAGCTTAGAAGAAGAGGCTTTTAGTCTGTCAACAGCTGATAATCAGATTATAAAATCATTACAATGCAAAAAAAGCTGTTTCACATCCTCTTTTTGTGTGCAGCCATGGGTGAATTCCAATGAAAAGTGATCAAATTTGTGCTTGACCTCTGTCTCTATCACCTTTATCTGTTTCCAGGTCATAAAACCAGACTGAGTGAATCATCTAATTGTGCTTTCTTCCTCCCACAAGCATCCTCTGCCACCACTGATTGTGAGTTTTTTTCCAAACACATTCACCTCATTTCCAGCATATATATGTTATATATATATATATATATATATATATATATTATTCAGACTGTTAACATTCATGTATTAAGTACATTTATTTATTTATTTTTTTTTTTTTTTACTTTTTAATTTTAGTATCACTGAGAAGATATTACAGTTTTATGAATATTTTGAATTAATTAGTATTTTTATTTTTGTTTTTATTTTAATCATTCATCCATTCAATCATATGTCTCTAGTTTTTATCTCACTTTTAGTTATTTTAGTACATCAAGTAAAACAAAATAAAAAAAATTGAAATATTGCTTTGGCAACTACCTGAAAAATATTATTTAAAATTTTGTATATATATTGTTTTTTTTTTTTTTTTTTTTTTTTTTTTTTTTTTTTTGAGTTAATGTTTATTTTATTTCAAGTAACTAAATAAGTAAAAAAAAATTGCTTTAGTTAATGATTACCCTGACTTCAACACAATTAACTCTATATATTTTACACTTTATTGATCATACTTCTCTTTCATCCACAGCTTTATTGACCGTGAACGAGAACAAGCTGCAAATATGTGACGTGATCTCAGAAGGTAAAGCACGTTCTGAAAATGAATTATGAGAAGTTACAGATTAACCTGCAGACGTTCAGTACAGTAGAACTATTACCCTGAGGCCCAGACCGTGTCTGTACTGTAATTCGTCTGGTATCTATAGCACGCTGTGAAGCACCTGGAGGTTTCATGTGATCCTGAATCACTGAAGCCTGTCATGAAGTTATTTGATGTGAGCATTAGTCAAATGATTCTGCATATTGTTGCTCTTGTGACTCCTGCGTGTCTTTAATTTGTGCAGAAGCTACAGAAAAACCTCAATCCCTGAGGAACGTGCTTATACGACAGTATTCACAGCTCGACACAAACGCTCAGATGAAACACACACTTGTGTCACATGCACTTCTCAGCAAGTAAGAAACAGATTGATATGAATGTGACACAAACACTTTAACATGTTAAGAATCACTCATGTGTTGAATCACACACACACTGGCACATGACAGGGAACTTCCTTAAATAAAGATTAATTACTGTCAGGAAGAACAGTGTACACACACACACACACACACACACACACCTACACCTAAACACACACACACACACACACCTACACCTAAACACACACACCTACACACACACACACCCTGATGTTGTTTTCCAGTACAAATATCGAAACATTATTAAATCAGGACACATTTACTTGAAGTTTTAAGATATTGAGTCTTTTTGGAAAATGATAAAAATTAAGTGAGTTTTTGGAAACATTGGTTGGGAAAGAAGAATAAAGTTCCAAGGGGAAACAAGATTAAGATAATATATACTTTTTATTTAAAGCAATATTCCCCTAATATATATATATATATATATATATATATATTGACATTTACATTCCACACTTAATTATCTTTATTTAAAAAATGCTTTTTTTGACACACTCCATAGTAATAATTTTATTTATTTATTTATTTATATAAATAAATAAATTTCCAGAAGACAAGATTTGCATAATTTTCTTTCTTAAGTAAATTTATATTGATTTAAGATATTTATTTATTTATAAATTCATAAAAAAATTTATGGAAATCTTAAAGAAAATGCTAAGTAAAAAACAATTTAATAAATAAATAAAATCTTTAATGTTTCATCTCTGAGATGTCCATTAAGAAAAGTCATAATTCTAAATCTAAATAATTCTGAGCTTTTAAATGGATCCCTAACGAGCACATGTCATACATTTTATCTTTCTTTATTGCTTTACATAATTATGTTTACATAATTATGTTATTGTATTATTTTATAAGTATTCAACAATTTTGTATTATTTAAATATTTATGTATTTAATTATTTGTTTGTTTGTTATTACCAATTTTTTTCTATAAATGTAATATATATTTATATTTATTTTATTATTTTTTTTTAAATACATTTGTTATTTTATTTTTATTTTATTAATTTTGTTTTGTTTATATTTAAGTATTTTTAAAAATAATTATTTCAGTTGTAAATATATTTAAACTGTGCATTTATTTATTTGTTTGTTTTTTCTTTTACATGTATTAAAATTTAATTTACTCTTTAAATTTAATTATTTTTTCATGTGCTAAATATATGTATATGTATATGTATATATATGAAAGTGGGTTTCCAGTGAACTGCTGATAAACACAGCTCTGGCTAATTGCGAGGTTATCAAACCACAATAAACACACATTCCTCATTGATTTCCATGTTTAACCGTGTCATCTTTCCCTCCTGATTCCAGAGAAGGACAATCTCTAAACATCACCTCAGTCCTGCCTGATAAGAAAGAAACCATCCTTCTGCTTGGAGATCCAGGCAGCGGGAAAACCAGCGTGGCCCAAATCCTGGCGTCCTGCTGGGCTGGAAGTACCACGACAGACCCCTTCAACATCCGCCGGCTCCATCTGGTTTTCCACGTGGACTGTAGCCGAGCGAAAGGAGACTTTTTCCAGCTGGTAAAGTCCAGCATTTATCATGAGAAACCAGTAGACGTGTCTGAGCTCAGAGAGATGCTTCTGGGCCCGACGGACTGTTTGCTCATCCTGGATGGATATCAAGAGCCAAACAAGGACCTGGATGAAACACTCGAATGGTTTCTAAAAATGCGGCAGACGTGCAGGGTGTTAGTGACATCACTTCCAGGAAAATGTCCAGCCTTGGAGAACAACACCGGGACAGTACTCCGCCTAATTCAGAAACCTGCATCGTGAGATCGGACACATTTCATATTTGCACGGACTACGCTTTTGCAATCTCATGTTGCAGCAATGTGCAAATTCAGCGGGTTTAGATGATGGATCTGCCTTATGCTTCTTGGGAATTTTTAAGTTCTGACTTTTGGTAAAACCGGACACATCTGGCAGGAGACCAAACCGTTTCACAATACTTGAATTCAGTTTTTTTCTTCAAAGACCAAGTACAGGAAAAGAGAAATGAGATCACAGCTCTTAAACCTTATTTCTGCGAACACTGAAGAAAAAAGTGTTGCACTCAGAAATCAGTAGTAAATGTTACAGAGAAACTGCTAGCAACACATTGACTTGATTGTGACTTTTCTTGTAAAACGTTTTATTTACAGAATCATCTGCACTTCTTATTGTTCAATGCATATGTGTTTAACTGTTCCAGATGTGCATGTTTTCTGCATAACATAGTACCAAACTAACTATAACTACTGTTTTATCCGACAGATCATTAACTCAGAGACTAATCGTGCCAAAAGCAACTTCTCTTTTAGATTTACTTCAAACTTTCTGTAACAACGACGTACTTTCGTTTTGTTTATTCATGTCAAATGTGATTTATTTTCATAAAAAAACCAATGAAAGTGAAAAGGTTTAGTTTGGTCATTGTAGACTCTTTCAGAAGCGTTCGGCTCCAGCTTCAGTTTGACATGTTTGATGGATGCACGAGCGTTGCACAAGTGTAAAGAGACGTTTGTTTCACTTTCATTTTGCTTTGACTCTCAACAAGATTAACTTCCATTTCTGAGAAAACACACGCTGCTTTAACTGGCAGTGAGACAAAAAAAGGAAGTCAAGGTTTCCCGCAAAGGGAAGCCACAAAAAAATTAAAAATGCCTGAGTGTTATCTGGACACATGTAGTGAGCGGTTGCACTTGTGTAGCATGCCTTTTTGACTATTATGAAAGCATTAAAAAAAGAAACGAATGCTGGAGATCAAACAGATGTAAAGGTTGCAAGGTTTAAAGCATCACTGAGGGGAAATGACGTTACCTATAATTAAACATTAGGCTTTAACCCTTTGATCTAGAGCACTAGACTGCAGATATCTTACAGGTTCAGATATTAACCAATGAGCTCAGGATCCGTTGAGCACTAAATCCTCCAGCTTCCTGTCAGTCATCTCTCCTTACTCTCCTCTTTTTTTATTTCCATGAGATTTGCGTCAGGATCCCGATCCCGGTGCATCCCTCCACTTTGATGCATGTGATGTTAAATAGCAAAGTAAGAAGATTTATGAATATATCCCTTTTTTTACTAAATTATGAGTTCATCTCTATCCACTGAAATAGCAGATAATAAATAAAAAACACAAAGCTTAATAATTGGGTTAAAAAAAAATTTGCCCGTGATGTTTTGCATGTTACATCACATCCACAATAAGAAAAATATATGTTTTTAAGTGCGTTCACCATAGACAACACCAGCATCAGAGGGTTAAAGTGTAATTCTTGCCTAATCTGAATCTTAAAAATGAGTTTTTGGTGTGTGTGTGCAACCCAGTGTTACACCATTTGAGGTTAGTCAACAAACAACGAACCGCGATGCAAGCAGATTTGGTTTAGCAGGACAGAAGTGTGTTGGCATGGAGGGATTCCCCAAGTCTCGAACCGCTGATAATTCCTAATTCCTACTTCAACAAGACTTTTAAAAAAAAGGAACAAATTGAGCTTTTGTTGTGCTTTCTGATTTAAACTATGGCATTAAAAACACATAAATGCTGGAGAGGTTTAGGAGGGATAAAACCCCCACACTCCCGGGATTATTTGGTAAACTAAATCAAATTTTCCGCTGTTAATTGTCTAAATGCAACCGTCAGTTTTATGAAATAATCACCCTCAGGCCATCCAAGGTGTGGAAGGGTTTGTCCGATTTGGGGAAATGTTGCATTGCATCACTTGCTCTGCAGTCAATGGGTGCCGTCAGAATGAGAGTCTAAACAGCTATAAAAACATCACAAGTAATCTACACCACTCCAGTCCAGCTACAAGCTACTGTTTACAAGAAACAAATCCAGAATTAAGACGCTTTAACTTCAAACCATTTCTTCCTGCCAAAATACGAGTCCTTAATATCGCTTCCTCCAGTGAAAAAGTCAATCTCCTGTAGTCTCTCACATCAAAATCCACCCACATCTTTTATAAGATCTCTTTTGCCTTGTAAACAGAGCTTGATCTGTGCAGATGTTTCTCCTGATTCAGATGAGATGACTTAAAATCTATATTTTGGAGAGAGGACTTGTATTTTGGCTTTACAAGACATTAACTGATGGACTGGAGTGCTGTGGATTATTGTGATGTTTTTATCAGATGTTTGGACTCTCACGGCACCCATTCACTGCAGAGGATCTATTGATGAGCAAGTGATGCAATGCTAATTCTCCAAACCTGATGAAGAAGCAAACTAATCCACATCTTGGATAGCCAGAGGGTGAGGACATGTTCAACAAATTTTATTTTCACATTTCTTTAATAGATAAGCTTACACTTTCATATTCGATGTTACTTAGTATAATTAATTGTTGTTGATTTATTTGCAGATAACAATGTGCTATATTCCCACCTTTCTTGTCTCTTCACAGCTACGCTTTAATTTAGACATGGTTTTTACCACCAATGTGTCACTGCACTGTTTTAGACACAGTATATCAGTTATTTTGTAATGCAGTGTTGTCCATGAATGCCACTGAGTTCCCCATTTGAAACAATGCATCAGATTACCAGCTGATTGTGTTGATTAATGTCCAGGTTTGCATGTTAAAAAGTGTGTAGTGGACAACACATGTAACCTCAAGCGTGTTTACGGTCAGACGGGACTCATCGGTGCTTTCCAGCCGACTCATATCTGACCTCTCTTAACCTCTGGACATCAGGAAACACAGACACTTTTAGCAGAGGAATAAAAATACACATTTATAATTGTTTCTTCCAATATATAGCCACTTTTAGGCTTTTAGAAATAAAAGTTTAAAACACTTTTCCCTAGTTTGCATTGGTTAAATTAGTCAACTGACCAACAGTGGACAGACATGCATCACATAAAAAATTATTTTTGCATTTTCGGACACATTTTCACCATTATCAGGTGGAGGAAATTACATTTTAGCAACATTTGTATTAACTATTTTCTACATAATATATTCATGTTGTCATAATTTCTTCAAATAAATCCAGAAACAACATACAGTAAAGGTATATTTTATATAAGTGTTTAACAGCATCTTTTTAATGAAGGCCAGTATCATTAAAACCAATGCTGCTGTTAAATACATTTCCCCATAGACACTGATTATAACCATTCAACATTTAACGTTAGGAAAATATAACTTTTAAGAGAACATAAACTTAGAATTGTATATGCACTAATAAAAATATATTAATTCATCTTTATTCAAGGAACAAAAGTTAATGAGTGAGCAGAGCTGTGACTCTTTAAGTGCATTTAAGACTATTTACAAGGTCACTCGCTAAAAACAGGCATTTTGACATAACTCTGCTTGGTTTTTGTCCGTGAAAGAGAAGTCATTGCCCTTTTGTCATGCTTCATGGACAGTGTCTATACTGATGGCTTCACACAGCTTCAATGTTTTTAACTTGAGACCAGATAAGGGTTAAGTCTGGACTCTGATGAACCTGAAGGACTTGTTCTTGAGACACTTCTTGGACTGAAAAATAATATCTGATCTTTCCTCTTTGGATATAGTTTCAGTTGTGGGAAGTGAGCCAATATACACATGCACACACACACACACATAATAGGGGATGCATACAAACACACAGCCGTCTAGTCATACTTTGGTAATGAAAGTAAACGTTTCCCAGCAGAGCTCACTTTCTCTAAAAGAATCTCAAACACATTTTCTTTATGAGGGAGATTAACGTCCTGTTTATGAGAAAGATGTCAAACCCTTCTTAAATAACTAGAGTCATATATGACCTTGAGAATAAAACAGCTGCTGAAAAACTGCTGGATTACTAAACAAGGAACAAGGAAGCTGTATGCAAACAGAAGATCTTTTATACAATTTTACATAACAGCGCTGCAGACTTCTTCCTGGTTACGTTTATTTGTGTCTCCCTCCTGTTTGCCTTTAATACTTCCTGGTGACCTTTGAGACCGTTTGCAAATGTATTTTGGGAAACATTCTATTTATTGTTCTGTATTTCTATTCAGGGTTCTAAAGTTCTCTTCAGTTTCCTTGTTCCGTTCCGTTATTGTGGGTCCCAAAGTGCAAAGTTTTGTTTGCATGTCGACTCAAGTGCAGCAAAGAGGAAAAGGATGACATGCTAAATGATCAAAAGTTCACTAAATGCATGTTGTTGTTGTTGTATATCGGCCCTATATATATATATATATATATATATATATATATATATATATATATATATATATATATATATATATATATATATATATATGTATATATATATCACCCATGCAGCTTGTGGGATGCATTATCTCATCAGATGCAAGTATATTTTTGAATTAGCATTATTTTGCTGTCACACATACATTCTATGATATTATTTTACTTTCTTTATATTTTGTTAAATAAACAATGCAATTTAGGTCCGTGTACTTTTTCGTTCTGGTTTCGAAATTAAATTTAAAATGCAATATTCAAAATGGCATTGTATTTCTTTATTTAAATGCTCATTTGACAAAACCCATACATACATGCAAAGTTTAGTAGAATGAAAATTTCTAATTTACATTTGCCTTTTCCAACTGTAGTCTTAATATGTAAATTGCATACACATTTTAACGCTTTATAAGTTGTTAAATGAAAATATGTTACACAAACTGATCTGATATGTGTAGCATGTAGCATGCAGAAATGGTATCAATATGATCATTTTAATTCTATTTGTCCTAAATGGAGCACAAAACCAGTCCATGTTTTTAAATTGAGACGTATTTAAAAACTGAAGTAATAAGCTATCCATTGATGTCTGGTTTGTTAGGAGGACAATGTTTGAAAATCTGGAATCTGAGGCAAAATAAAAATAAAAATACTGCTTTAAAAAAGTTGTACAAATTAAGTTTTTGATAATGCATATTAGTAATCAAAAATAGTTCATATTAAATAAGTTTTAATATGTTTACAGTAGAAAATGTACAAAATATCTTAATGGAACATAATTTTTATTTAATATCCTAATGACTTTTGGCATAAAAGAAAAATGTAATGCACACACACAAATGAATAATTTTGACCCATGCAATGTATTTTGCTACAAACATACCCCAGAGACTTTTTTTTGCCGCAGGGTCACACAGAATTAAAATGATCATTTTCTACCATTTCTGCTTGGACATGTTACACATATCAAATCACTTTGTGTAATACATTTTCATTTTCATTTTGCAACTTATAAAGCGTTCAAATTTGCATGCAATTTACATATTACGACTACAGCTGGAAATTTCATTTTCCTTTTGCACCAAAATTTGCAGGTATGAGTATTGGAAAATTTACATTTAAATACAGAAATACATTGCTATTTTGAATATTGCATTTTAAATTAAATTTCACTTAAACATAGGCATAGGCATTTTTTTGGTCGGAAGTGACCATCGTGCGCTCCTACACCCATTTATTGAGAAAAATAATTTCTGTCAGTTACATAATTTTAGTAATGATCGATCATCGAACTGATAATAATGTTAGAATAAAATAATATTAACATCAACATGCCATGTTGGACTAATTTAAACACTTTCTGCACCATGTAAATACATCATCATAATGCATTAATTTTGCATGAGGCACGCTTTTTCTTCCTCTACTTCTTCTTATTTGGCAGATTACATGATGACCAACTTCCTTAGAGCTAGACTTAAAGTTGCTGGTACCCATTGACTTGCATAGTGTTTTCTTTTTTTTCTTTTCCCATGGATGTTAATGGGGACCATCAAATTAAAGTGAACTATCCCTTTAAGGAATGCAATCGGTGAGCATTTTAAACAAGCACTATTTTGAAATATCTGAAGTTATTTAATATATTTTTTGTCATTCTTTATTTTTATTAAATTTACTTATATTTATAATATTGTATTTATTATTGTATTTCTTATCTTGTTTTTTTATGTTATTTTGTCATTGAATTATTTGATATTTGTATCATTTTGTTTTCTATTAAGTTGTCTAATCAAGTTGTTAAAAAAATTGCATAGATCCAAAAAAAAAAAAAAAAAAAAAAAAACAATGCAAAGAACATTCCTTGGCCAATGACGTAACGCTTATTTATTCTAAAAGAAGAAATATATTCTGCTGGCGCCCTCTCGTGGTTAAAAGAGGAACCTACATCAGATAAAAACCCGATCCTCTTTAAACAGGACTCACGGGACATGTTTTATGTCAATTAAAATTAAATTATATATTTCTAAAAAAAAAATAGATTGATACATGTCTTATGTCTTTTTAAACATCCATGTTTATTCTTGTTTATCCATATGTATTTTTCATGTTCACCACACAGTGGCGCATCCACACAGGTGTAATGTACGCGAAAATCGAAAGCTATAAAATATATTTGTATAAATAGTGTGAATGCACCAGGTGTTATTTATTTATCTCCTCAAAATATGGGCTTTCACAAAAATAAACAGAAATTCAGAACACTGGGAAGAAAACTGCAGTGGAAAAAAACATGTTTTACAGTTTCATCTAGTGATTAAAATATGAACTAACATGTAAAATATGATCTAATTAATTAGACAAGCTCTGTCAACAATATGAAAAATACATTAAAATTATTTCACTAAATAACATCCATAAGTACAAAGAATCAGCCATTATATTTAGAAATCAGCGTTCAAAGCTAAGAATTATAATATATATATATATATATAAAGAAATAGAAGAAAAGGAAAAAAATGGGTTAAAACTGTGCAGGGATGCTCTTTCATCATTATTTCAAAATACTACTTCATATTAATGAGTAGAAAGGGATATATTGTCATAACTGAAGACGATTGTTTTTTTTCTCTTCTGTTCTCTTTGGTGAAGATCTCACCTTATATTTGATCTTCTCTAAATAAATCAGAATGACACTTCACAGGTCTGTCTGCATCATCATGAGCCACTGGAAATAAAACAAACTAAATCTGTTCATGTGCAGCTCGTTTAATGCATTAATATAAAACTCTGTCTGATCTGTGTTTGTAAAAGAAATGACCACAACTAATACGACACTATGGAGATGATAATACTCACGACAGGGTCTCGGTCCATTCATACTGTTTCTCCTGGTGAGCGCCGTACACTTTTCTCTGCTATTCCAATTAGTTTCATCACTTTCTGTCTCTTCTCTATTTCTCACAGTCTTTACTCTGCTCATCTTTCTGAGTTACACTTCACGTTTCCTTTAGAACTTCAGTTCAGAAGAACTAGACATAATAAACATACAAGATGTATGAATGCACACTTATACATTACAAAACGCATAAAACCCTGCCTTTCTGGCATCAGTCTGAGTGTCCCTGGCTTACCTTTCTATGTTTACTCCTGATCTGACGTCATGCAGCGAGTTTGAACTTGACTTGATGTTTTCTGAATTCTTTGAAAAACTGTAATTGTCATCAGAAATACTATGTTCAGTCTGCTTATGTTATGCATGCATTTACGTTGCATGTAAATTGTATATTTTTATAGTTCATGCATTCCATGGAAAACTTTTTCTGCAAAGTTTTAAACAGTGAAGCAAAACATTGTTTTTATTTTTTGGTAATTTTTGAAAACATTGTAAAGTGTGTTCCTGGCTGCATTTATTCAAATGTGTTATATGTTAACCAGTGACCTTGAAATTTAGGAAATTGTAGGTCTTGGGGGGTCAAAAAAACACTTTTCCTGATTAAAAAATATATACCCGGGATAAAGATTAAAAAATGTTTCTCTTCAAACTACTCAGAACAATAATAAATAATAATTATTTCGACATTTATTCGTACACTGAACCGAGAACCGTTTCTGTCAGACGCGTCCGATTCGAGAACCGCGGAGTTGATGATACTGCGCATGCGTGATAAAGCGTGAAGCAGACCGACACACAGCGCGTCTGAACTGATTCTTTTGGTGATTGATTCTGAACTGATTCTGTGCTAGTGTTATGAGGGCGGGTAAACAGAAGGCTTGAATGAAGGGTAGTAATCGCCAATGACATTACTTCCAGCGCAAAAGAACCAGTGAACCTTTTTTTTTTAAACTGGTTTATTTGATCCAATTGTCCAAAAGGACCAGTTCACTCTGCTCCTTTGCCCCTTAAGTGCCCTTTTGTCAAAGCAAAATTTCCTCGATTATTTTTTTTTTGTAATAACATACCCTTTTGTGAATGCCTGCCCACGCCCTATCATAATATTATTTTAAAAAATCATATTAATTTAGCCATAAATAAAATGAACAACATGATGACCTTTCACCTGATGACGACGATTCCTCACACTGCACGTGCATTTTTTAATTGTTAGAGGATATTTTCAACACCGTGGCAGCTGGTAAGTGGTGTTTCATTCTCAGCGAAGTGATTCTGATGTTTATTTACTTATTATTATTTTACAAGAACGATGTGATGTGAGAACATGCAGATATGTGTGTAGCCTGTAGTGTAGAAGTAACGTTGAGGGAGAAAAGTTTCACAGGCATCGAGGGGTCTGGTCTTTTTATGTTATTTGACTAAACTTTCATTATATTACAATACTTATTTATTTTTTAACATGTTGAGTGCCTTAAAAATAATTATCACAACATTGGTAAGGCTTATTCAGATTTTCTCTTTCTCTAAATTATCATTATAAAAATACAAAAAAATCTGAAATGAATTAAAAAATAATTATATTTTAAATGTTAAGCAAATATTTTTCTACAATAGCAACAGTGTTTACAACAGCAAGACCACTTTAGCCTGTAAACTCAATTATATCTCTCTGGAAATAAATGTAAAAATATCTATGTCAATAAAAAATGCATAATATACCTGACATCAAAATGCAGTGTGAAGGATATGAATAACAAATGTCGCCTGTTATTTGTTTACATCGCAAAGGTGTTCAATTTTAGACAACTACAACAGTAATAATAATATTAATCACTATATTCCAGTTAGGGATGCTCATTTCGATTAATTTTCCCAACCGATAACAGCCGCTCCTTAATCGATTATTAACCTTTAACTGATAATATTATAATATTGAATTGGCATTTAATACAAATAAAATTGACGTGTATCTGTGACCCTTTAAAAAAATACAAAAAATTTTTTATTTTAATGTGCAAAGTGCAAACAGCAGCATACAGAACAGATCAACAACAGAACCTGGATTCAGTTTAAATTTCCACGCACCTGCAGCATTTCTGACAGTGAGAGAGAAATAGAATAAAATAATACAAATAAAAAACAAAATAGGCCTACACTAAATATATTTTTTAAACTTAAATAATTAACAAATTAAGATGACAAAAAGAAAACACTGAATCCGTTTGAAGGAAGCTTTCAAAAACCGGAATTTTTTTTCGTTAGACTAAGATTTTTTGTTAAATAAAAATAGCAGCCCTACCTCAATGCCTTGTCTAATTTTTATTTTAAAAAAGCAATATATCAGCGTGATGTGGGGTCAGTCTGGAGCGCAACCTGTTGACAGTTAGACCCGCGGTCTCCGATGGGACAGATGTACCGGGAATACACAGGTAATGTCTCGCTAGAGTGGCCAGCCACGGGAAGCGCCTTTCATTTGCTTTCCACCAATCAAGAGGATTAATATCCAGAGGAGGAGGATCGTCTCTCATGTAGATGTCAACCTCTTCTTCTGGATAATCAGTGCGTAATCTCCTCAGATCATCGTGCATCGCATCTTCTCCCTGATAACATGGAGGGCAGACTGTGTTGCCCTCCATCACTCGAAGCTTGTGGGTGTTTACTTCGTAAATGATACTTGTGCTACTGCTGTATTTTAATACGACGCCGCATAATTTACAGGTAACTTTGTGACCCTTTCTGTTAAAATGATCCTACACAGTGCTTCTTTTCGCTCGCTTCATTTTGCTTCCCTTGCTCAGAAAAAAAAATACTGCAGGCATGTGTCACGGGTGTGGTTGGCGTGCCAACGCGCTCTGTGAGTTAATAAATATAACAAAAAAAACTTAAAAAACGTTTTAAACAATTTAACTGATAGTATTAATCGGTCAAAATTTGTACTTTCGGTTAACGGTTAAACGGTCAATATGAGCATCCCTAGGTATCAATTTTTTTATGTTTTGTATCAATATTTAAGGTGGATTTATTAATTAGGTGCAAGAGTAGTAGAGATGGTTAAAATAATAGATTAATGCTGAAATAGTAAATTGAGCCTTGTTCCTAGATGGACAGGGAGTGGAAAGTAATAGACCAGATGAGGAGATGGAGATAGAGGAAGAAAAAGAGGGAGATGTAGAGGCACAAGTGACAGAAAGAGAGCAGGGAAAGGCAAGCCAGGAAACAGAGGCTGGTGAGAAAGAGGAAAATGTAGAGGCACAAGTGTTTCCTATAGTTTTTACTATAACCGCTGTTCTTAATTATTCTGTAGAACAGAGAAGAAAAAGCCATCAGGTTGGGACAATTTAAGACATTTCAGTTTCTAATCCCAGAGCTATTATTATTTTAAACGTAAAATTGACTTCTCTATTGTTTCTTTTTCAAAACTGCATCAAAGCATTTGCTGCTGTATCAATATATAACCATCCATATCGATACGCGAATCAGCAAGGAATGCATCACAATATATTGCTGTATTGATATTTTGAACAGTGCCATTTAAAACCTTGTCCAATGTGCCCCTTCTATACTTTGAGCACCTGCCCAACCAAAGGTCTCTGCATTGCCCTGTTCAGAGGGAGGTTCAACCACGGTAAAAAAGTTAACCACTTAAGTCATTTGTGGATTAATGCTTATTGGAGGCGCAAAACTTTTCAAATGATTCAGTTCGATTTGGTGAACTGGTTCAAGAAGATCCGGTTACATCGAATTATTCGTTCCTGAACCGGATATCACTACACTTCAGTGTTTTAAAATCTCACACAACAGACACTGAAGAGAAGACAATGCTGAATTAAGTCATAGTTTTTGCTATTTTTGGACCAAAATGTATTTTTTGTTGGTTTTCATGAGACCCCCTTAAAATGACCAGGACCCCCCATTGCCCCCCCAATCAAAATTGTCTGGAGCTGCCACTACTTCCATATAGGAAAAAATAAACAAATAATATCATGGCCGTAGCCAGCTGAGGTCACAGAGGTCCGGACCTCAGTAAATTGTTCATGTTCAAAAATAAAATTAGTTCTCTGATTGACTAATTTGCTGCTAAACTCCTCATATGAATGCCTGCATGTATAATTCAGAATGTTAAGCGTCCGTACGAAAATGATCTCTGCGAGACGCTTCCGAAGTGAACGAGTCTACAGAGAGTTGTGAGCAAAAGCGTGAAATGCAGCATCTGTTTTTGACTAGTTTTTCCACTTAATTTGACACTTTAGGAAGTTAATAAAGTAGGAATTTGCGGATTGGGGTCAGTTTATCATCTTATCTAATTTCCAAAATATTTGAAATAATTCGGTTTATTTTATTTATTTATAGTTTTGTGTTTATTTTAATAGCAATATCTGGCAACATTGCATCGCTGGCATAAGTCTGGCAGTTATCAAAAAAGGCAGCGGCTATTTACACAAAGATTGCAAATAGGCTATTATTTGCACCTAAGTATTGTAGTACATTATAAAACAGTATGCAATAATTAATGACTGTAAATTTTAATTCAAATTATTAAATGGATGCCACCTTATTGGGACAATAAAGCCCTCCCTACACCTACCCTACTTTTTGATTATTTAATTCATTTTCATTGAAAATAAATGCTTTTCTGATGTGATTTGAAAAGGGAGAAAAAAGTTGTCCAAAAGGCAGATTCGAACCCGATCCCTTCAAAATATTTATTACACGCGGTTGATCTACCAAGCCACTAGAGACGGCAATCAGCAATAGTCTGGAAAAAGTCCAGTGACAGGGTATTGCTGACAAGCTATGATATTCGGTAATAAAAATAGATAAAAATAAAACGCTATCAAAATGCTGTCTAACACTAGTGCAGACATAGAACAGGGTACATGAAATGAAATACACAAACACTGGCCATTAAGAAGTAAATGCTACGTCATTCAGTATAGTAGTTAAACTTTCACAAATCATGCTATAAACATTCATAAGAGCACCAGACAATGTTATCAGCTATATAACGGTTATAAATAAAAACAATAACAGCAATATGTACGGTTGCATGAATATAAACAACTTATACAATTATCCAACCCATAAATATAGTAAAGTAGGCTACTTAAAATTCTGATGCAATACATAGGGTATGATTTAGAAAAGAGCATCCCTTCAAAAACATCTACATTTCTGGAGAGCTTGTGGAGTTCACACATTTTGCCTTGGACGATCATTCATCTCATCTTCTGTGGTGTTTCAGCCGTTTGCTCCGATGCCTGAAGAAACTACATCCGTGACCATCGTTATGTACACTGTAAAAAATTTCCTGTAGAAATTACAGTAACTTACTGGCAGCAGTTTGCCAGTAACTTACTGTAAATTAAACTTACAGTAAAAATACTGTATTCATATTTACAGTACCTTTTAACTTGCTGTAAATGTATTTGCAGTAATATATTTTTTTACTGTAAAACACAATTATGTTTTTTTTCTCCTTTTATATATTTTAATACAATAAAATATTACTTTACACTGTGAAATTTACTGTAATTGGTTCACTTTTATTATGTATTGTAAAACTTTACAAATTATTGTATTTCAACAGGTCTCATGTCTCAGTAGTAAAAACTATAAAAAGAAACAAAAGACTGTTTAACTTCTTTTATTGGTTTAATAGTTACATTGTAATACTTGAAATAACATTTTAATATTCTTGCAGATTGTACTTTCAGTTTTCCAAAAACTTGAATACATTTCATTTATACATAAAAGTTTCATATTAAGAGCATTTTAAAACAACAGACATGAACAGATTCAGTCATAAGAACAATCTTAAAAATTTACTAATTCAGAAAACTCCTGTGTAGAATGTATTTGCTCTTAGTAGCTTAATAGTTTTGCCAGCTGAAATCCAGAAACTCCTTAAAGGGATAGTTCACCCAAAAATCAGAATTAGGTCATTAATAACTCGCCCTCATGTCGTTCCAAACCCGTGAGACCTCAGTTTTTCTTCTGAACACAGTTTAAGATATTTTAGATTTAGTCCGAGGGCTCTCAGTCCCTCCATTGAAGCTGTGTGTACGGTATACTGTCCATGTCCAGAAAGGTAAGAAAAACATCATCAAAGTAGTCCATGTGACATCAGAGGGTCAGTTAGAATTTGTTGAAGCGCTGAAAATACATTTTGGTCCAAAAATAGCAAAAACTATGACTTTATTCAGCATTGTCTTCTCTTCCGGGTCTGCTTTGAGACAGTTCAAAACAAAGCAGTCTGTATATCTGATTCACTTTTTAAACCAGTTCACCAAATCAAACTGAATCGTTCTAAACGGTTCGCGTCTCCAATACACATTAATTCACAAATTACTTAAGCTGTTAACTTTTTTAATGTGGCTGACTCGAGAACGAGTCAGTCTTTTGTTTGTTATCTGGCTCGGCTCGGTGTTCATCTTCAGTTCTCTCTTCGCAGCAGTTCAGTCAGTGTACTGTTTGAGTAAATGAATTACTCCGGGATATTGGTTTGTTTGAACTCAGAAGAAGTGTCAGCCACATTAAAAAAGTGAACAGCTTAAGTCATTTGTGGATTAATGCGTATTGGAGACACGAACCGTTTTAAACGATTCAGTTCGATTTGGTGAACTGCTTCAAAAAGATCTGGTTACATCGAGTGATTCTTTCGCGAACCGGATATCACAAACTGCTTTGTTTTGAACTCTCTCTCACAACAGACACAGAAGAGAAGACAATGCTGAATAAAGTCGTAGTTTTTGGACCAAAATGTGATTTCGATGCTTCAACAAACTCTAACTGACCCTCTGATGTCACATGGACTACTTTGATGATGTTTTTCTTACCTTTCTGGACATGGACAGTATACCGTACACACAGCTTCAATGGAGGGACTGAGGAGATAAATGGAGGTCTCACGGGTTTGGAACGACATGAGGGTGAGTTATTAATGGGTGAACTAATTTTTTGGGTGAACTATCCCTTTAATGAAGGAGGATACATGAGGGTTCAGACCAGAGTTCTTCCTTTGCACCATCTTCCCACTTCTTTTGATGACCTGGAACTTTGAGGAGCACTTGCTGTTGTCAGGGTTAACATTCAACCTTTACATAACAGAAAAAAAAAGTTAGATCATTTGATGTGAAAAATGTCTAACAAAACAACCAAATACTCACAACACAACCAAATACAGAAATGCACTGCAAATGGCACAGAACACAACGGAAATATTTCCAGGGGACCCAATATGTGACGAACCTGGATGGAGCATGTTTAGTACTCAACGTCTTCTTTTGTTTTCTTGCAAAAAATACAGAGATTACATGTTTATGACATACAACTTTATATACAATATACAAAATGTAAAAATAACATGAGGGTAAGATATTAATCTATACATTAGTAACATTGTAAAAAAATGTTTAAATAAGTTTCATAGTTAAGAAATGTAAGGTAATGTAGGGTCCAAAGATGAAACAGCTAATTTTAAAGTTGAGACACACACAGATAAATAAAGCATATTACAAAAACTTTTTTGTATAAAATGTACTTATTTGCAACAGTTATGTTAACAGCAATAATAAGACATTTATGTCCTAAGAACAGCTATTAAGCTGATAGACACCATGCTGCTTTGTCACGAGAACATCCCAGGTTAAAATAATGAGGAAATTACGTTGGTTAAATCCGAAATCGCCCCCTTAACACTCATGCACTCATTTCTACATTAGTCCACTAATACAGTTCACTTGAAGCTGTGAATGAAAACGAGTGAGTGAATTCGGACAGCCGTTGATCGCGCATTGGATGTATACAGGCGGGTTAGTCACTTATTCGGGTCCCCTGTGCCATTTGCGGCGCATTTTCGAGATTATAATGTTATTCTCCCGATGCTGATGTACAGAACACATGTTACATTTGAAGTAGACATATTTTTCTCTTGGTTGTTAAGTTTACTTAACTTTAGATTTCTGTGTTTGCGGTAACGTTAAATGTGAGACTGAGGGGCGGAGAGGCTTTGGAAAGTGTATGGGCATTCAGGAACTGCACGCGAAAACCTTAAGTTCGCCGTGTTTTTATGCCCTTTGTCATGATTAATAAAGGCGTATAATGTCTCCACAGAGATGCCAGTGTTTGCACACGACACGAACATTGCGGGTTTTACTCTAGCACTACAAGCATGACGTGCATGTATATGGGGTAATCAGTTAACAGCAAGCGATAATAGCGGGAAAAAATCCGACTGACTTTAAGCTAAATCCACGAAAGCTTTGTTGTTCGGCTAACAGTTCACATGAACACTCACCAGCTCCTGGAGTGGTCAAACCCAAGGCAGAGACCCGTTAATGTCCATATTTTGACGGTGAAACGTTCAGAAAAGGGAAAGAAAGGAAAGAAATATGAATGTTTGCACAGTGTCACCACAACTCTCTCTAGCTCTCTTCGCAGCATAAATGTGAGGTGAATGCGCGCCATTCAGTGGCAGCGTTTTTTTTTTTTTTTTTTTTAGTTAAACCAAAGATATAATATATTTAAAGTAAAAGAAGTAATATTTGTACACACCTTTGCATCTGACTGGTTCTTTTCGCATCTGTGTGTCTTGTATTCTTCTTTCTCCAAGCAGGAAATAAAACTTGATCTGTGATTGGTCAGGTTTCGCGCTCATTTTTTCTTTACTGTATTTATATTTACAGTAAATTAAAAATACTGTAATTTAGTGTCGCCAAGAGGGTATTCCCCAAAATGTAACTTTAAAATACAGTAATATGCTGTATAACTGTCCTACAGTAAAATACAGTTCATTTTACAGTTAAGTACTGTTAAATTTACAGACATTTCTAACAGTGTGTTTACTTTTTTAACTTGACTGACACTTCCTCCGAGTCAGAATAAACCAATAAAAAAGGAATGTATGGACTTATCTAACTCTGGGGGATACTGTGAATAAGCTAAAGTCCCAAAAAGTCAGAGTGTTCCTTTAACAAAGAATAAAGCACATTTTAAGAGCCTTTTAAATTTGCGCGACTGAGTTCATTTTTTTTTTCATTTTCATTGTGTTTTTCTTCTTCTGTAATGGCATATGTTTGATAGTTTCTGAAAAAGTTTCATTCATTTTTATTGAAGCAAATGTAATTCCATATAACCCCAGCTACGGCCCTGAAAGTCAAACAATTTCATATAATTTAATTAATTATGTTATGAAAATACTTTTTCATGAATGTCAAGAGAAGAGGATTGTCACCAGCAAACCCAGGATGTTAGTCTTCAGTCCTCAAACATATATATTTACTTTCTGTCCGGCAACAAGTGTTGCATTGCCTTCAAGAACTCCGATTGGCTTTTCTTTTTCATACCATTATTTCCGGACACCTGTAACAAACTGATTGGATGTTGTCTCTTCTTCAGACTGATGGAAGAGAGTCTAGATGTTTCGCAGTCTTCATTGGCCAAGGACCGCCAAAGAGGCTGTCTGACTGAAATGAATCAACCATAGTTCGTTTTGATCAGCGTCGTGTTTAGGGCAGTGAAAATGTTAAATCAATGCATCGCTACAATAACAGACTGACATCTTTCATTCAAGAACATTGTGCAAGTTTACTGGAATAATTGCTCAGAGTCTATGTTGTCAACTTAACATACTTTTGAAAATTGTCAGAGTTGTAAATAGGAGGGCTTTCTTCTTCCAGTCGGGGGTTTGGTGTTAAAGGCCTGAACTGGGACAAAGAATCATCCCGAGGAGAAGACGCCAAAGATGTGCAGCCGGGTCGGTGCTTTCCTTTCCTCATGAAAGGTTGGAGTGGTGGCTGTCTCCCTCTGCCTTCAAAAAAAGTTTTTATGGAAAGACAGAAAAACAAAAACCTGAACTATATTAGAAACGTACACATTTTGTACGTTTGTTAAAATTTGCAGGTTTATGCAACCGACCCAATTAAAGCAAAAATCATACTCACAGACTCTCTATTTAAATAAGGTTTCATTTGTTTTATTCAACAAAGTTTTAAAGCCTTTACAATGAGGACATACAGTATTTCTTCCCAAATCCACATAAAGAAACAGAAAATGACAAAGAGCGGAAAACAGCAAACAGAGTAAATAGAAATAGATGTTAAAAATGTACAAAGAAATTCAAGATGTCCAGAGATTTAAAATAACAATTACATTACAGCATTGCCATAAAATAATTGCTTTGTTCTGAAAAATGTGTGATCGTCAGAGAAAGTCCATCTGGAGAACTGGGAAAGGCATCTCGGTGTTTGGAGAATAGTCGATAGGCGGGTGAAATATGCGCCATGTCCGAAGTGACTCGAGTCCGCAGAGTGTCGTTGGCTCGGGGTTTCTTCGGTATCGGAGCTGTAGCATTGTCGGTCGAAGTCTGGTAGCGACGTCGTTGTTCCTCAGATGAATCTGGGTATGATGCGCTCCCACAGGAACTGCCAAACACATTGCAACATCGGCTGCCAGAAGTTTGCACTCTGCGCTGTCGTAGTCGGCGAGTCTGAGCTCCTCCTGCAGCTGTACATAACGATGGTCACGGATGTAGTTTCTTCAGGCATCGGAGCAAACGGCTGAAACACCACAGAAGATGAGATGAATGATCGTCCAAGGCAAAATGTGTGAGCTCCACAAGCTTTAAATTCAATTTATAGGCTATGACAGGTTACACATTCCCATGAAATTGTCTTTCATTTGCGCTCATGGCTAGCCAAACACACCTAATGTAGGATAAACAGTGCGGTATTAAAGTGTTCGCGCAGCGCTGACCGGTCACAGGCGCGGCTCAATGGACCGAGCTCCGCGACCGACTCGACAGCGCAGAGAGGACGTGTTCACCAGCGCCACCGAGCTGATCTCCCCAGCGCAGCGCTGATCAGTAACAGCGCAGCGCCAACACTACTCTTCATAGCATATAAATTGAATGGAGAGCTTGTGGAGCTCACACATTTTGCCTTGGACGATCATTCATCTCATCTTCTGTGGGGTTTCAGCCGTTTGCTCCGATGCCTGAAGAAACTACATCCGTGAACATCGTTATGTGCAACTGCATATCGCTGTCGAAGCCTGATTTGGGGAGGAGCTCAGACTCGCCGACTACGACAGCGCAGAATGCAAACTTCTGGCAGCCGATGTTGCAATGTGTTTGGCAGTTCCTGTGGGAGCGCATCATACCCAGATTCATCTGAGGAACAACGACGTCGCTACCAGACTTCGACCGACAATGCTACAGCTCCGATACCGAAGAAACCCCGAGCCAACGACACTCTGCGGACTCGAGTCACTTCGGACATGGCGCATATTTCACCCGCCTATCGACTATTCTCCAAACACCGAGATGCCTTTCCCAGTTCTCCAGATGGACTTTCTCTGAGGATCATACATTTTTCAGAACAAAGCAATTATTTTATGGCAATGCTGTAATGTAATTGTTATTTTAACCTCTGGACATCTTCAATTTCTTTGTACATTTTTAACATCTATTTCTATTTACTCTGTTTGCTGTTTTCCGCTCTTTGTCATTTTCTGTTTCTTTATGTGGATTTGGGAAGAAATATTGTATGTCTTAATTGTAAAGTCTTAACAACTTTGTTGAATAAAACAAATGAAATCTTATTTAAATAGAGAGTCTGTGAGTATGATTTTAGCTTTAATTGGGTCGGTGGCATAAACCTGCAAATTTTAACAAACGTACAAAATGTGTACGTTTCTAATATAGTTCAGGTTTTTGTTTTTCTGTCTTTCCATAAAAACTTTTTTTGAAGGCAGAGGGAGACAGCCACCACTCCAACCTTTCATGAGGAAAGGAAAGCACCGACCCGGCTGCACATCTTTGGCGTCTTCTCCTCGGGATGAGTCTTTGTCCCAGTTCAGGCCTATAACACCAAACCCCCGACTGGAAGAAGAAAGCCCTCCTATTTACAACTCTGACAATTTTCAAAAGTATGTTAAGTTGACAGCATAGACTCTGAGCAATTATTCCAGTAAACTTGCACAATGTTCTTGAATGAATGATGTCAGTCTGTTATTGTAGCGATGCATTGATTTTACATTTTCACTGCCATAAACACGACGCTGATCAAAACGAACTATGGTTGATTCATTTCATTCAGACAGCCTCTTTGGCGGTCCTTGGCCAATGAAGACTGCGAAACATCTAGACTCTCTTCCATCAGTCTGAAGAAGAGACAACATCCAATCAGTTTGTTACAGGTGTCCGGAAATAATGGTATGAAAAAGAAAAGCCAATCGGAGTTCTTGAAGGCAATGCAACACTTGTTGCCGGACAGAAAGTAAATATATATGTCTGAGGACTGAAGACTAACATCCTGGGTTTGCTGGTGACAATCCTCTTCTCTTGACATTCATGAAAAAGTATTTTCATAACATAATTAATTAAATTATATGAAATTGTTTGACTTTCAGGGCCATAGCTGGGGTTATATGGAATTACATTTGCTTCAATAAAAATGAACGAAACTTTTTCAGAAACTATCAAACATATGCAATTACAGAAGAAGAAAAACACAATGAAAATGAAAAAAAAAAATGAACTCAGTCGCGCAAATTTAAAAGGCTCTTCAAATGTGCTTTATTCTTTGTTAAAGGAACACTCCGACTTTTTGGGACTTTAGCTTATTCACAGTATCCCCCAGAGTTAGATAAGTCCTTACATTCCTTTTTTATTGGTTTATTCTGACTCAGAGGAAGTGTCAGTCAAGTTAAAAAAGTAAACAGCTTAAGTAATTTGTGGATTAATGCTTATTGGAGACGCGAACTGTTTGAAACGATTCAGTTCGATTTGGAGAACTGGTTCAACCGGTTCACTAAGAAGAAGCGGTTAAATTGAACGATTTGTTCACGAATCGGACATCACTACCGGGAAGTACAGACGTCACTCAGTGGCGCGCATATTGAAAAGTGCTCGCAGTGATTCGTATTACTAAATATGTAAATAATATTTGACCTTCCATCGTCTCAGTCTGTAAAGATGAGCTTTTGTCCTTGAAGTAAGCTTGAAGTAAGCTAGTAAGCAAATATGATTTACATATTTAGTAATACAAAGCAGGACGTGTTGCATACAAACAGTGGCGGACTGGGACAGTAAATCAGGCCGGAATTTGACTACACCCCAAGCCACCTCTGTTGTTGTAGTCACCACCACCCGATTCATGTGTCCACCAGACGGCTAAATTTTTGGCTCTTTCAGTTGTTTGAATTGGGTTATAATTAAAAAATAAATCAAAACCCTTAGACTGTGGACGGGCAAAATAATCAAATGAAGTATCAAAAAGTATCAAGGCATTCACTGTCTCTATTATCTTTCCCTTAATCCCCCTCTCTCTCACTCTGCACATTGAGTTTCTCTGCAATATGAAATAAGCACTTTCAATAATTTATATTAAGCAGCCATCAATTGTATGTCCCAATGAACACAGTCCTACTACTGATGACCTTATAAATCATAAAAGCACATATTTTTCAGCCAGCACATATTTTTCAGCCAGCATGTTTAGTTTTGCTTATAGCTTAAACTTTACCTGAAGGCTCCAGCTCTGACTCAAAAGCTGAACTGTCCACCCCCTGTTGTTCAACAGCAGGAGCACTTGCAGCACTAGTGCTACTGTTGCTTCCTTCGTCACCTTCAAAATTAATAATCATTGTACACTAGGCTAAGCATCAATCATGCCGATGTGAACGCAGCCATCGTTTCGTTTGTATATATATATATATATATATTTATCAGGGGTGAAATGGTTCACGAAATTCACGGTTCGGTTCGATACGATACACTGATGTCACGGTTCGGTACGTTTTAGATACAGCTAAAAGAAAAAATTGGCAGATAAATTTCCTTGATTTTTTACAAATATTTTATTTTTTAAAACTACAGTAACAAAGTATGTTTTTTTTTTTACATTGAACAATGATGGCGCTATTCTTTATCCATCTTCTATGGTGTTTTCTTAGCAGCATACTGTATAAAACAAAAACAGCTCCTTATAAGAAAAAATGAAAATGTTATATTGTTGTATTAGTTATGAACAAATACAAAGATGGAACTCTTTTTATATGGAACTCTATAAATCTTTATATATAGTGTGTTTTTACTCAATTGGTTCTCTATGTGGGCTTTTGTTTTTTGGTACAAAACAGGAATTACGGTCTGGCTGTAGTTACTCACTACAGAGTATGGTCCCATATCCACGCCTATAAATGTACCAATCGCCGCGGTGATGTCTTTTGCCCTGTTTGAATCGGTTGGAAATGTCTGTCTAAATGCTGCGGGGATAGTTTGTGGCGTATGTTTCTCCTTTTATTCGTCTTGTTCCAGATACTGACACACTGGGGTGATGTAAATGAGTTGACATGTTTGAAGTAGCCTATTCCCGCTGGTGTACTCTATTGTCATGTAACCGATGGGACATACCGTTGTTTTTTTATCCACCACTCTCTTGCCATCACCATCATAGCTTACAGGGAATCCAAGGTGCACCCAAACACCAGACCTGTTGGTTATTGAAGGATCTTCTATTTCTGGTCTGTTAAACGCATTAACCATTTTGCAACGAGCCTTCACTGCGTACTGAATGAGCGAGCGCCTGACTGAGTAGCCTAACATAAACATATAAGTTGGTGTTTATTTTTCTTCGGGGGTGTCAGTGGCGTTGCCTGTAACGTCGTATGGGATATTGGGCTACCTTGCTGAACGCATAACATTATATTTCACTCACTTCTTTATTTTCCAAATGTAATTAATTAGTCCAACGAACCATTCGGTACATAATGCGTACTGTGTACCGAACCGAAAGCCTTGTACCGAACGGTTCGATACGAATACGTGTATCGTTACACCCCTATTATATCTATATCTATATTCTAGATATTTATATATATATAGCGGTGTCATGAGGTATTGACTCCCAGCAGCCAGCTATCACCAAAGCCATGCACTCTCTTCAGCAACCTGGCAAACTGCAGAGGTGGCCCACACAAAAGAGTCTGGAGAGGGCCTGATGTTAGAGACCCAGGGAGGAAAAGGTCTGATGTTGAAAAGCCAGGCAGGAGAGGGCCTGATGTTGGAGGCCTGAACTTTGAAGGCAAAGGCCTGGTTGATGCACATGTATCTATACCTCCAAGGATCATTCCATTGTAACAGGCACCAGGATGGCCAAAACTCTCTCTTCCTCTAGGACAGAAGGAACTGAATTGATACCACATCAGTCTTGTTTGCTTCCCTCTTACGTGCTGGATCCCTCCGTTTTGTCACACTTGCAAAGTCCCTCCACTTATTACTGACTTCTGCTGGGCTTTGTTCATATCCATAGACAGCATCATTTATTTTTTGAGTGATTTCTGCACAGATTTGATTTTTGTCAGCATTTGTAATGCTGTTTTGCAGCTTTGAAAATAGCTGGACTTTATTATTTTCCGCCTCCTCCAAAAAATCAGCAATTTCATGCTTTGAAAATTGGGGTTTTTGTGTCATTTTCATTAACACATGGCAGAATGGCAAGGTGACTTAAATAGGAAAAATTTAGCAAAATAAGCATCAGGTGTTTTAAGACCCATCTTTTTTCAGTTGTGGTTGAGTAGCCTATCAATATCAAATAAGAAATAGTATTTATATGAAATTGTGAAATTATTGACATTGGGATCAGAAAAGAGCACATTTTAACTCCATGTGTGTATATAATTGCAGAACAAATGAATGATTCCTTATTACTTGACTCCTATGATGTCATTTCAAAAGCATAATTGGAGTCGAAGAAAAGAGAAAATAAAACCAAATTACTGTATGTGCTCATAGCTCCAGTCAACCATTAGATCGAAGAAGAACGACGGCTCAAACCAACATAGTTTGAACTATGGATCTGCGACACAGGTAACGTAGGTTTTGGGAAACAGCTGTGACTAGCTAGTTCGTTTCCATAACGATGCATCGTACGATGGTGGTTAATCAGCGAGTTACGTCGTAGTACGGGAAATGCACCCCTGAGCGTCATTTACGCCGGCCTCAGCAGTCGGTTGATATCGCCGGGGGCCCCCCCTCAGCCGTGGGCCCCTATAATCGTTGCCCTGTTGACTTGACATAGATTTTCACAATTTAATGATTTGAAAATATGCCTGAATAAACATCTTCATCTAGCATGCCACTTCTGTGACATTTATATATATATATATAATCGATGATTTTAAAAGACACTAGTCTGACTTTTTCTGTTGTTGGTGTTGTAAACTTTATAATTGACTTTTTTCATGTGGTTCATTTAAAAATATGTCACTGGTGTTACATTGTTTCATCTTCATATAAATAATTAGAAACCATTTAGAAAAGCATTTAGATTGCCCAAATTTAAGCCCCAATAATGACAGACTCACTACTTAAATCAGTTTTCATTTGTTTTATTCAAGATGTTACACTTATACAATGAGGTCAATGAGGTCTGCCTAAATCCACAGAAACAGAAAAATACATAATGAGCGGGAAAATACCACACAATAGTGAATGTGGAACTAATTATGTTGAAAATGTATGAAGAAATCGAAGATTAGATGCCTCAGAGAAAGTCCATCTGGAGAACTGGGAAAGGCATCTCGGTGTTTGGAGAATAGTCGATAGGCGGGTGAAATATGCGCCATCAGCATGTCCGAAGTGACTCGAGTCCGCAGAGTGTCGTTGGCTCGGGGTTTCTTCGGTATCGGAGCTGTAGCATTGTCGGTCGAAGTCTGGTAGCGACGTCGTTGTTCCTCAGATGAATCTGGGTATGATGCGCTCCCACAGGAACTGCCAAACACGCTGCAACATCGGCTGCCAGAAGTTTGCATTCTGCGCTGTCGTAGTCGGCGAGTCTGAGCTCCTCCTGCAGCTGTACATAACGATGGTCACGGATGTAGTTTCTTCAGGCATCGGAGCAAACGGCTGAAACACCACAGAAGATGAGATGAATGATCGTCCAAGGCAAAATGTGTGAGCTCCACAAGCTTTAAATTCAATTTATAGGCTATGACAGGTTACACATTCCCATGAAATTGTCTTTCATTTGCGCTCATGGCTAGCCAAACACACCTAATGTAGGATAAACAGTGCGGTATTAAAGTGTTCGCGCAGCGCTGACCGGTCACAGGCGCGGCTCAATGGACCGAGCTCCGCGACCGACTCGACAGCGCAGAGAGGACGTGTTCACCAGCGCCACCGAGCTGATCTCCCCAGCGCAGCGCTGATCAGTAACAGCGCAGCGCGAACACTACTCTTCATAGCATATAAATTGAATGGAGAGCTTGTGGAGCTCACACATTTTGCCTTGGACGATCATTCATCTCATCTTCTGTGGTGTTTCAGCCGTTTGCTCCGATGCCTGAAGAAACTACATCCGTGAACATCGTTATGTGCAACTGCATATCGCTGTCGAAGCCTGATTTGGGGAGGAGCTCAGACTCGCCGACTACGACAGCGCAGAATGCAAACTTCTGGCAGCCGATGTTGCAATGTGTTTGGCAGTTCCTGTGGGAGCGCATCATACCCAGATTCATCTGAGGAACAACGACGTCGCTACCAGACTTCGACCGACAATGCTACAGCTCCGATACCGAAGAAACCCCGAGCCAACGACACTCTGCGGACTCGAGTCACTTCGGACATGGCGCATATTTCACCCGCCTATCGACTATTCTCCAAACACCGAGATGCCTTTCCCAGTTCTCCAGATGGACTTTCTCTGAGGATCACACATTTTTCAGAACAAAGCAATTATTTTATGGCAATGCTGTAATGTAATTGTTATTTTAACCTCTGGACATCTTCAATTTCTTTGTACATTTTTAACATCTATTTCTATTTACTCTGTTTGCTGTTTTCCGCTCTTTGTCATTTTCTGTTTCTTTATGTGGATTTGGGAAGAAATACTGTATGTCCTCATTGTAAAGGCTTTAAAACTTTGTTGAATAAAACAAATGAAATCTTATTTAAATAGAGAGTCTGTGAGTATGATTTTTGCTTTAATTGGGTCGGTGGCAAAATGTGTACGTTTCTAAAACATATTTTTCAGCCAGCATGTTTAGTTTTGCTTACAGCTTAAACTTTACCTGAAGGCTCCAGCTCTGACTCAAAAGCTGAACTGTCCACCCCCTCTTGTTCAACAGCAGGAGCACTTGCAGCACTAGTGCCAGTGTTGAGTAGCTACTCGAGACTCGGACTCGGTCTTGGACTTGGTCTCGAGACCGTATTTTAATGGTCTCGGTCTTGTCATGGATTCGTGTGCATATTGACTCGGACTCGAACATATTAGGCTTATGCCCGAGTCCACTCGAGTCCCAATCAAAATATTTCATGATTATTACTGTATGTTAATGTTTATTTAAATTGATGTATGTTTGAGACATCCAATGACTGGTGATTTTCTTTTGACGTGAGACGTTAGGCCAGCGACACACCGGATGTGTGGCGCAAGCGTCTCAGCTGCGTGGCGTGTCTGTTTTTAATTCGGCTCCCATGTTAACAGGTTAGATCTTGCAGACTGCCTGCGTGAGACGCGCGTAAAACCCGTGCATGCTAGAAATAGAACCGACGCCTATTTCTCACGCGACACGCGTGCATGTTGGAAGCGTTTCCAGGCAAAATATACTAGGAAAATATGTTTATATGTCATTTTGTACACAAATACATATTAATTCGTGACATTTTGATATTTGAAAGTCTATAGGCTGGCATAAATTCAGATATAAATGTTATTTAAAAAATAAATTAATAATGAACGATTTTCAAATATTGCACCTGTCAAACATACTCTATTGTGCCGTCAATACTGTTGACGGTGTCCTATCAGTAGGTGTGTAAAAAAAAAAAAAAAAGTTGATATTGTTGTCGTGAAGACAAGAGCCTGGTCTGTCGGCGGTCTCCCTCTATGTTTCCTACAGCAGCAGCAGCGCGCCAAGCGCCGCGTGGAGGCACGCTTCTGGTGTGTAAACACAGAAAACGCGAAGCAGCCACCACACTTCTGGCACGCAGCAGCAAGAGACGCCACGCAGCCTGTGTGTCACCGGCCTTAAGTTACCCTCCTGCCATCCGCCTGTAGTGATCCCGCTTTCCAGGAAGCCACATTGCTACATTATTTCTCTCAACTGTGTTATTTTTACAAAGTAGGACAAAATGGTCACAGAAAAAAACAAATATCGTTTAATTAAATTATATAATGAATACAGACACAGACTGACTGTCTCAACACTAAACATCTCCCCCCAAAAACATGTCTGACAGAATGCATTGAACTTATATGGCATTTCATCCAGCTTTCTTCCCCTGGCACATACACACTTTTGCATGAAATTTTCCTGGACAGTCAGTCGGCTCTTGTGTGTATGCCCTCCGTAACTAAAAAAAACTTGGACTAGTGTGTATTTTACCCTGCATTAAAACGCACCATCCAGGGAAATTAGCATTAGATTAGAAAGTGATAAAATGGTAACTGTTGTCAGTCCTCGCTTCCTCTGCACCAGTAGAGAGTGTTTTTAGTCGGGGTGGATTGATCATGAGACCACATCGTGCTTGGTTGGGTAGCAGGATGGTCTCCTCACTTATTTTTTTGAAAAGCAATTATGCCCATCTGTAATCTTCACAACATCTAAAGTGCACATAATCCAAGACATTGTAAGGATATTAGCAGTCATTAGTTAAGCTTCAAGGTTAAAAGTTATGTAAAAGCTGTTACAGTTGAACATTTACAGGTATAGTGGTACAGTAATGTTACTTGTACTAGAAAGGTTATATGGATGTGTATAGTGGTACAACGATGTTATGTCAAAATGAGCGCTTAATATTGACAAGTTACAATTCATAATACTAATAAAATTACCTTTACACCACATACTATGTGGCCCTTTTACCCTTTATTGTTTCCACCAAACATTTTACATACTCTTGAAGATTTCTTTAGGTCTTGTCAAAGATCCAATCTCTCTGGACTCGATCTGGACTCGGACTCGAATGAGCTGGACTCGACTACAACACTGACTAGTGCTACTGTTGCTTCCTTCGTCACCTTCAAAATAAATAAGCATTGTACACTAGGCTAAGCATCAATCATGCCGATGTGAACGCAGCCATCGATTCGTTTGTATATATATGTATATATTAGGGCTGTAACGGTTCACAAAATTCACGGTTTGGTTCGATACGATACACTGGTTTCACGGCTCGGTTCGGTACGTTTTAGATACAGCAAAAAGAAAAAAATTGGCAGATACATTTCTTTGATTTTTTAAAAAATGTTTTATTTATTCTTTACCCATCTGCTATGTTGTTTTCTTAGCAGCATACTGTATAAAACAAAAACAGCTTCTTATAAAAAAAAATGAAAATTTTATATTGTTGTATTAGTTATGAACAAATACAAAGATGGAACTCTTTTTATATGGAACTTATAAAAAAAAATGAAAATTTTATATTGTTGTATTAGTTATGAACAAATACAAAGATGGAACTCTTTTTATATGGAACTCTATAAATCTTTATATGGAGTGTGTTCTTACTCAAAGGTTCTCTATTTGGGCTTTTGTTTTTTGGTACAAAACAGGAATTACGGTCTGGCTGTAGTTACTCACTACAGAGTATGGTCCCATATCCACGCCTATAAATGTACCAATCGCCGCGGTGATGTCTTTTGCCCTGTTTGAATCGGTTGGAAATGTCTGTCTAAATGCTGCGGGGATAGTTTGTGGCGTGTATGTTTCTCCTTTTATTCGTCTTGTTCCAGATACTGACACACTGGGGTGATGTAAATGAGTTGACATGTTTGAAGTAGCCTATTCCCGCTGGTGTACTCTATTGTCATGTAACCGATGGGACATACCGTTGTTTTTTTATCCACCACTCTCTTGCCATCACCATCATAGCTTACAGGGAATCCAAGGTGCACCCAAACACCAGACCTGTTGGTTATTGGAGGATCTTCTATTTCTGGTCTGTTAAACACATTAGCCAGTCTCCCAGCAGCCAGCTATCACCAAAGCCATGCACTCTCTTCAGCAACCTGGCAAACTGCAGAGGTGGCCCACACAAAAGAGTCTGGAGAGGGCCTGATGTTAGAGACCCAGGGAGGAAAAGGTCTGATGTTGAAAAGCCAGGCAGGAGAGGGCCTGATGTTGGAGGCCTGAACTTTGAAGGCAAAGGCCTGGTTGATGCACATGTATCTATACCTCCAAGGATCATTCCATTGTAACAGGCACCAGGATGGCCAAAACTTTCTATTCCTCTAGGACAGGAGGAACTGAATTGATACCACATCAGTCTTGTTTGCTTCCCTCTTACGTGCTGGATCCCTCCGTTTTGTCACACTTGCAAAGTCCCTCCACTTATTACTGACTTCTGCTGGGCTTTGTTCATATCCATAGACAGCATCATTTATTTTTTGAGTGATTTCTGCACAGATTTGATTTTTGTCAGCATTTCAGCTTTGAAAATAGCTGGACTTTATTATTTTCCGCCTCCTCCAAAAAATCAGCAATTTCATGCTTTGAAAATTGGGGTTTTTGTGTCATTTTCATTAACACATGGCAGAATGGCAAGGTGACTTAAATAGGAAAAATTTAGCAAAATAAGCATCAGGTGTTTTAAGACCCATCTTTTTTCAGTTGTGGTTAAGTAGCCTATCAATATCAAATAAGAAATAGTATTTATGTGAAATTGTGAAATTATTGACATTGGGATCAGAAAAGAGCACATTTTAACTCCGTGTGTATATAATTGCAGAACAAATGAATGATTCGTTATTACTTGACTCCTATGATGTCATTTCAAAAGCATAATTGGAGTCGAAGAAAAGAGAAAATAAAACCAAATTACTGTATGTGCTCATAGCTCCAGTCAACCATTAGATCGAAGTTCTTAATAATAATAATTAGTTACCGTTACAGCCCTAATATATACATATATATACAAACGAATCGATGGCTGCGTTCACATCGGCATGATTGATGCTTAGCCTAGTGTACAATGCTTATTAATTTTGAAGGTGACGAAGGAAGCAACAGTAGCACTAGTGCTGCAAGTGCTCCTGCTGTTGAACAAGAGGGGGTGGACAGTTCAGCTTTTGAGTCAGAGCTGGAGCCTTCAGGTAAAGTTTAAGCTATAAGCAAAACTAAACATGCTGGCTGAAAAATATGTGCTGGCTGAAAAATATGTGCTTTTATGATTTATAAGGTCATCAGTAGTAGGACTGTGTTCATTGGGACATACAATTGATGGCTGCTTTATTAATATAAATTATTGAAAGTGCTTATTTCATATTGCAGAGAAACTCAATGTGCAGAGTGAGAGAGAGGGGGATTAAGGGAAAGATGATAGAGACAGTGAATGCCTTGATACTTCTTGATACTTCATTTGATTATTTTGCCCGTCCACAGTCTAAGGGTTTTGATTTATTTTTTAATTATAACCCAATTCAAACAACTGAAAGAGCCAAAAATTTAGCCGTCTGGTGGACACATGAATCGGGTGGTGGTGACTACAACAACAGAGGTGGCTTGGGGTGTAGTCAAATTCCGGCCTGATTTACTGTCCCAGTCCGCCACTGTTTGTATGCAACACGTCCTGCTTTGTATTACTAAATATGTAAATCATATTTGCTTACTAGCTTACTTCAAGCTTACTTCAAGGACAAGAGCTCATCTTTGCAGACTGAGACGATGGAAGGTCAAATATTATTTACATATTTAGTAATACGAATCACTGCGAGCACTTTTCAATATGCGCGCCACTGAGTGACGTCTGTACTTCCCGGTAGTGATGTCCGATTCGTGAACAAATCGTTCAATTTAACCGCTTCTTCTTAGTGAACCGGTTGAACCAGTTCTCCAAATCGAACTGAATCGTTTCAAACGGTTTGCGTCTCCAATAAGCATTAATCCACAAATTACTTAAGCTGCACTGTAAAAAAAATTCCTGTAGAAATTACAGTAACTTACTGGCAGCAGTTTGCCAGTAACTTACTGTAAATTAAACTTACAGTAATAATACTATTCATATTTACAGTACCATTTAACTTGCTGTAAATGTATTTGCAGTAATATATTTTTTACTGTAAAACACAATTGTGTTTTTTTCTCTTTTTATATATTTTAATACAATAAAATATTACTTTACACTGTGAAATTTACTGTTATTTGTTCACTTTAATTATGTATTGTAAAACCCTACAAATTATTGTATTTCAACAGGTCTCATGTCTCAGTAGTAAAAACTATAAAAAGAAACAAAAGACTGTTTAACTTCTTTTATTGGTTTAATAGTTAAATTGTAATACTCGAAATAACATTTTAATATACTTGCAGATTGTACTTCCAGTTTTCCAAAAACTTGAATACATTTCATTTATACATAAAAGTTTCATATTAAGAGCATTTTAAAACAACAGACATGAACAGATTCAGTCATAAGAACAATCTTAAAAATTTACAAATTCAGAAAACTCCTGTGTAGAATGTATTTGCTCTTAGTAGCTTAATAGTTTTGCCAGCTGAAATCCAGAAACTCCTTAAAGGGATAGTTCACCCAAAAATCAGAATTAGGTCATTAATAACTCGCCCTCATGTCGTTCCAAACCCGTGAGACCTCAGTTTTTCTTCTGAACACAGTTTAAGATATTTTAGATTTAGTCCGAGGGCTCTCAGTCCCTCCATTGAAGCTGTGTGTACGGTATACTGTCCATGTCCAGAAAGATAAGAAAAACATCATCAAAGTAGTCCATGTGACATCAGAGGGTCAGTTAGAATTTGTTGAAGCGTTGAAAATACATTTTGGTCCAAAAATAGCAAAAACTATGACTTTATTCAGCATTGTCTTCTCTTCCGGGTCTGCTTTGAGACAGTTCAAAACAAAGCAGTCTGTATATCTGATTCACTTTTTAAACCAGTTCACCAAATCAAACTGAATCGTTCTAAACGGTTCGCGTCTCCAATACACATTAATTCACAAATTACTTAAGCTGTTAACTTTTTTAATGTGGCTGACTCGAGAACGAGTCAGTCTTTTGTTTGTTATCTGGCTCGGCTCGGTGTTCATCTTCAGTTCTCTCTTCGCAGCAGTTCAGTCAGTGTACTGTTTGAGTAAATGAATTACTCCAGGATATTGGTTTGTTTGAACTCAGAAGAAGTGTCAGCCACATTAAAAAAGTGAACAGCTTAAGTCATTTGTGGATTAATGCGTATTGGAGACACGAACCGTTTTAAAAGATTCAGTTCGATTTGGTGAACTGCTTCAAAAAGATCTGGTTACATCGAGTGATTCTTTCGCGAACCGGATATCACAAACTGCTTTGTTTTGAACTCTCTCTCACAACAGACACAGAAGAGAAGACAATGCTGAATAAAGTCGTAGTTTTTGGACCAAAATGTGATTTCGATGCTTCAACAAACTCTAACTGACCCTCTGATGTCACATGGACTACTTTGATGATGTTTTTCTTACCTTTCTGGACATGGACAGTATACCGTACACACAGCTTCAATGGAGGGACTGAGGAGATAAATGGAGGTCTCACGGGTTTGGAACGACATGAGGGTGAGTTATTAATGGGTGAACTAATTTTTTGGGTGAACTATCCCTTTAATGAAGGAGGATACATGAGGGTTCAGACCAGAGTTCTTCCTTTGCACCATCTTCCCACTTCTTTTGATGACCTGGAACTTTGAGGAGCACTTGCTGTTGTCAGGGTTAACATTCAACCTTTACATAACAGAAAAAAAAAGTTAGGTCATTTGATGTGAAAAATGTCTAACAAAACAACCAAATACTCACAACACAACCAAATACAGAAATGCACTGCAAATGGCACAGAACACAACGGAAATATTTCCAGGGGACCCAATATGTGACGAACCTGGATGGAGCATGTTTAGTACTCAACGTCTTCTTTTGTTTTCTTGCAAAAAATACAGAGATTACATGTTTATGACATACAACTTTATATACAATATACAAAATGTAAAAATAACATGAGGGTAAGATATTAATCTATACATTAGTAACATTGTAAAAAAATGTTTAAATAAGTTTCATAGGTAAGAAATGTAAGGTAATGTAGGGTCCAAAGATGAAACAGCTAATTTTAAAGTTGAGACACACACAGATAAATAAAGCATATTACAAAAACTTTTTTGTATAAAATGTACTTATTTGCAACAGTTATGTTAACAGCAATAATAAGACATTTATGTCCTAAGAACAGCTATTAAGCTGATAGACACCATGCTGCTTTGTCACGAGAACATCCCAGGTTAAAATAATGAGGAAATTACGTTGGCTAAATTCGAAATCGCCCCCTTAACACTCATGCACTCATTTCTACATTAGTCCACTAATACAGTTCACTTGAAGCTGTGAATGAAAACGAGTGAGTGAATTCGGACAGCCGTTGATCGCGCATTGGATGTATACAGGCGGGTTAGTCACTTATTCGGGTCCCCTGTGCCATTTGCGGCGCATTTTCGAGATTATAATGTTATTCTCCCGATGCTGATGTACAGAACACATGTTACATTTGAAGTAGACATATTTTTCTCTTGGTTGTTAAGTTTACTTAACTTTAGATTTCTGTGTTTGCGGTTACGTTAAATGTGAGACTGAGGGGCGGAGAGGCTTTGGAAAGTGTATGGGCATTCAGGAACTGCACACGAAAACCTTAAGTTCGCCGTGTTTTTATGCCCTTTGTCATGATTAATAAAGGCGTATAATGTCTCTACAGAGATGCCAGTGTTTGCACACGACACGAACATTGCGGGTTTTACTCTAGCACTACAAGCATGACGTGCATGTATATGGGGTAATCAGTTAACAGCAAGCGATAATAGCGGGAAAAAATCCGACTGACTTTAAGCTAAATCCACGAAAGCTTTGTTGTTCGGCTAACAGTTCACATGAACACTCACCAGCTCCTGGAGTGGTCAAACCCAAGGCAGAGACCCGTTAATGTCCATATTTTGACGGTGAAACGTTCAGAAAAGGGAAAGAAAGGAAAGAAATATGAATGTTTGCACAGTGTCACCACAACTCTCTCTAGCTCTCTTCGCAGCATAAATGTGAGGTGAATGCGCGCCATTCAGTGGCAGCGTTTTTTTTTTTTTTTTTTTTAGTTAAACCAAAGATATAATATATTTAAAGTAAAAGAAGTAATATTTGTACACACCTTTGCATCTGACTGGTTCTTTTCGCATCTGTGTGTCTTGTATTCTTCTTTCTCCAAGCAGGAAATAAAACTTGATCTGTGATTGGTCAGGTTTCGCGCTCATTTTTTCTTTACTGTATTTATATTTACAGTAAATTAAAAATACTGTAATTTAGTGTCGCCAAGAGGGTATTCCCCAAAATGTAACTTTAAAATACAGTAATATGCTGTATAACTGTCCTACAGTAAAATACAGTTCATTTTACAGTTAAGTACTGTTAAATTTACAGACATTTCTAACAGTGTGTTTACTTTTTTAACTTGACTGACACTTCCTCCGAGTCAGAATAAACCAATAAAAAAGGAATGTATGGACTTATCTAACTCTGGGGGATACTGTGAATAAGCTAAAGTCCCAAAAAGTCAGAGTGTTCCTTTAACAAAGAATAAAGCACATTTTAAGAGCCTTTTAAATTTGCGCGACTGAGTTCATTTTTTTTTTCATTTTCATTGTGTTTTTCTTCTTCTGTAATGGCATATGTTTGATAGTTTCTGAAAAAGTTTCATTCATTTTTATTGAAGCAAATGTAATTCCATATAACCCCAGCTACGGCCCTGAAAGTCAAACAATTTCATATAATTTAATTAATTATGTTATGAAAATACTTTTTCATGAATGTCAAGAGAAGAGGATTGTCACCAGCAAACCCAGGATGTTAGTCTTCAGTCCTCAAACATATATATTTACTTTCTGTCCGGCAACAAGTGTTGCATTGCCTTCAAGAACTCCGATTGGCTTTTCTTTTTCATACCATTATTTCCGGACACCTGTAACAAACTGATTGGATGTTGTCTCTTCTTCAGACTGATGGAAGAGAGTCTAGATGTTTCACAGTCTTCATTGGCCAAGGACCGCCAAAGAGGCTGTCTGAATGAAATGAATCAACCATAGTTCGTTTTGATCAGCGTCGTGTTTATGGCAGTGAAAATGTAAAATCAATGCATCGCTACAATAACAGACTGACATCATTCATTCAAGAACATTGTGCAAGTTTACTGGAATAATTGCTCAGAGTCTATGCTGTCAACTTAACATACTTTTGAAAATTGTCAGAGTTGTAAATAGGAGGGCTTTCTTCTTCCAGTCGGGGGTTTGGTGTTATAGGCCTGAACTGGGACAAAGACTCATCCCGAGGAGAAGACCCACAAAGATGTGCAGCCGGGTCGGTGCTTTCCTTTCCTCATGAAAGGTTGGAGTGGTGGCTGTCTCCCTCTGCCTTCGAAAAAAGTTTTTATGGAAAGACAGAAAAACAAAAACCTGAACTATATTAGAAACGTACACATTTTGTACGTTTGTTAAAATTTGCAGGTTTATGCAACCGACCCAATTAAAGCAAAAATCATACTCACAGACTCTCTATTTAAATAAGATTTCATTTGTTTTATTCAACAAAGTTTTAAAGCCTTTACAATGAGGACATACAGTATTTCTTCCCAAATCCACATAAAGAAACAGAAAATGACAAAGAGCGGAAAACAGCAAACAGAGTAAATAGAAATAGATGTTAAAAATGTACAAAGAAATTCAAGATGTCCAGAGGTTAAAATAACAATTACATTACAGCATTGCCATAAAATAATTGCTTTGTTCTGTGTGATCGTCAGAGAAAGTCCATCTGGAGAACTGGGAACACCCGATTCGAACGTTATCACTCGATTGAATGGGGCGTTATCAGCGGTTATCAGCCCATAGAAATGGGCCAGGAGGGGCCTCCTGCGCCTACTAGTAGGCTCAGAAGGCCGTGATCATCCATCCAAATGGTTGATCACCCACAAATATACAAGAGAAGACTCCAGATCCAATCCCAGAATTCCTGCTCACCGGTAATCGGAAGTCTACTGGACGAATGCGGGAACGTTGCGATATTTCCTGCTTAATATTTTCAGGTAAGACTATTAAAATTATAAAACTGAGCCTTTAAACTGTAATGGAAAACAATACATACACTCGTATTGCGTGTCATGATTGTTGACATGAGATAACCGTATTGCGATGTGTCTGCAAACGTTATCGCTAGATCATATTACGTTATTAGCGTGTTGTTATGTTAACGTTGGATGCTTTATGTGAGCATTAACGTTGCTAATATGAGTTTGTATTTACGTCTGAAGCTAATGGGGGAATTTAGTTTCTAGTTAAACTGTCAAAATGACTTTTTACACTCTTACAGGCTATTGTGTATGCTCGATAACTCCTCACTGAAGCCAGATCATAGGACTAATATAACCCATATCGACTTGAGAGAAATATTAAACACAAGACGTATTTTACGGCTGTTTGGAAACCTTGGGATCTTGACTAGAGTGTAAAATAAAGTTCTGTGGGTTTGGATCTATCTATCTATCTATCTATCTATCTATCTATCTATCTATCTGTCTGTCTGTCTGTCTGTCTGTCTGTCTGTCTGTCTGTCTGTCTGTCTGTCTCTCTCTTTCTCTCTATACTAGCTAGCTAGCTGTGTATATATTTATATAATTTATCTATCTATCTATCTATCTATCTATATATATATATATATATATATATATATATATATATATATATATATATATATATATATATATTTAGCTGTCTGTCTATCTGTCTGTCTCTCTCTTTCTCTCTCACTCTCTCTAAAGCTTGCTAGCTGTGTATATATTTATATAATTTATCTATCTATCTATCTATCTATCTATCTATCTATCTATCTATCTATCTATCTATCTATCTATCTATCTATCTATATATATATACATGAAGCGTCATGAAACAGATTTTCATGATAGTATTTGGGAAGTACTTCACTCACACAAATTGCATTCATCAGTTTAAGAATGCTGAGTGTATTGAAAAGAATCATCAGGGCATCTACTTTACACGTTATCTTGTTTTTACAGAGTTGTTACAGATAAATGGTTTTCACAACCCAAGTACTGATTGTCGTTGTATGAATTTACTTTAAAAGGAGATGCTGACTAATGCGTTAAGTTTTCTGTGCATCTATTTTTTCTTCAGGCACAATGAATGATATTAAGGGCAGGTGCGCCACATTGGGGGAAGATGCAAAGCAGAAATACATTCAAGAGGCAGCAGCACTGAGGGCACATGGGCAGTCACAGGACACTAAACCCTGAGGTGAGGGATGCCCAAATTACAATGCACTTAAAGAAGCTGAAGTTAGATGTTTGGAAACAGGATTCATTTGCTAAGCATTAGTGGTATTCTTAAAGTATTAGATGGAAGGATGATCAACAGCAATTGTGGTGTGTGCAGAACATTGTGTTAGACAACTGGATTGTTTATCTCTAGTTTTTATCATAATTTCAAATGAGTTCGTTACAAAAAAATATTCCAGCTGATTTTTGTTTACAAGGCTATCAACATCAAATATTCTCACATTGAAGAAATTGTCAAAGACTCATACCACCATATCAAACTTGAAGCAGCTGAAGAAAAAAGTGGTCATGAGATTTGTTAAATTAAAATGTAGTTACCCCTCTGTTTCAGGTTTGATTTACATCAATTTCTGAAATGAAAAACCCAGAGTTTTCCTAAAGATCTGAGATGAATTGATGTGCAATACCCACATATTCCTTTGGCAACAGTTCAAAATGAACAAGCTGCCTTTGAGATGTTGCTTTAAATATAGTGATGAGTATGATTTAAACTAACTGGCTTGACTTTCAAAATATCTGTGTTTTTTCTTTGGTAGATGGAGGCAATTTGTGCTGTGTCTGCTGCGTCCATTTTTATGATAAGAAGAAGAATGCAAGAAAGAAGTGGCATTCATGGTCTCAGTGCACAGTGTGCCAATCATGGTCACACACAGCATGTGGCTTTAAAAAGAACAAGTGCGTTCACTGCCAGTGTCAAGACACCATGCTAACACCCTGAAGATGTATCTTGTTACTTGTTTGAGTTGTTTTTACTGTGTTGACGGCCCCCAACCCATCCATACAAACACACACACACACACACAATACATACATATGCTGCAAATTTATTGTAATGACCACACTTCACACGTAAGAAGAAAATTGTGATCTTTTTGTTATTTTCATTCACCCCATTTTTATTTATTATTGTTGTTTGTTGGCACCATCAATGTGTTCTCCTTTATACAGGACTTATGTGGGGACCAATAAAGTTATATTGTACTGAATTGAGTCTACATGTTTTTATATATATATATATATATATATATATATATATATATATATATATATATATATATATATATATATATATATATACACCTGTTTCATCATTGGTTCAGTAGGGCTGGGTTTTAGCAAGGACCTCACCTTAATATTCACAACAGTGGGTCAGAGTATGATTTCATGTTATGATTAGATGCTTCACATAACTTTATATTTTTCACAGTTTTGCTGTCAGTAGGAGATGCTTGGCAAAAAAATATATTGAAAAGATGGTTACTGGTACTTGTAGAAACTTTGGTATACAGCTGAACACTACAATTTATTTTAAATTTAAATGGTTTCTATGGCATTGCTTACTTCCACTCTGAAGTATTTTCTTCAGAATTACTGTTACGCTTTTATTTTAATGATAAACATTTAAGAGAAAATGTGAAGGGTATCATTTTATCTGTGTTAAGGATATCAATTGTTTCTCCTTGGATTCAGATAAATAAAGTTTATTGTCAGTTTATGTGAGGGAGGACTGGTGTTTTCCACTTTTGTTTGCAGTTGTCTGCCATGGGTAGACTACATTTAATTCAAAGTGCTGTCGTTCAATTATATATATATATATAATCAATTATACATTTTAAATCTGATTAGTTTATCTGGTTTGCAAATTAGGGTTGTAAAATTATATATTTACTGAACATATAAAATATCTAGTATAGCCAAAGTATTAATTACATTGCATCTAGATGAATGCAAAGAAATTAATTGACATGCTTTCAAACATGCTTTTTAAATGACACATGAGTTTTGGTAACATGGACAGAGAAAACATTTAACCATCTTCTGCTCAGAAACCTTGTAAAAACTTTAACTTTTACCAGCAATCTTCAAATTATCTTATTTTATGTTCAACATAAGAAAGCAACTCATACAGGTTTGGAATGACATGAGGGTGAGTAAATGATGACAGAATTTTCATTTTTGGGTGAACCATCCCATAATTAGATTTGCCACATGGGAACCAAACAGAAATGCAAAATGAGTCTCTCTGTGTGTGTGTGTGTGTGTGCGGACAGGGTATTTGTCATGTTGTGGGTTCATAAATCTGTTTACAAAGTCAGAAACAAACAAACAAGCAAATAGCTTCTTTTTATATAGGCTATGGCTATTGAGCCTTCAAATAGCTCTCTGAAACTACACCCGAGATGGCTTGTGCATGTGAAATGAGAAAATTAAAACTTTGTCGTAGAGCTAAACCATATACATTGTTAGAAAGGTCTTGAACCAGAGAGTAACATATGTAAGTATGAAGATTCTACATAGCTCCTGTTTTGAAATACTGACCTTTGAAACATCACCTTGGTGCATATTTGAAGGCTTGTAATTAAGCAATAAAAAGGGCTACACACATGGGACTAACTGTTATAGAGAGCTCTTGTCCTCATTTATGATGTAAATATAGTCAACAGCTCTGGATATTGTCAAATCGGGTTAAAAGTAATTTGAACCCATTTAAAATTTAGACATTTAAAATCTGTTTACATAGATATGTTTACAATCCGCCTAAACTCCACACTGTACTCTCAACTCACTATTTGCAATATCCAATTCTAAGAAATACACGATTTTTTTAAAAACTACAATTCCCTATAGCTACTCTGTGCAGCTTGATACAAATCAAGCACTGCAGTTGTAGTATCTGGTTTGCGAATTAGGGTTGGAAATTAGGGTTGTAAAAAGATATATCTACTGAATATATCAAATATCTAGTACAACCAATCTATTAATTACGCTGCATCTAGATGATTTACGTTAAGAAAATCTGAATATATTTGTTTATTTAAGACTTTTTAGCCGAAATGTAGAACGCGCAAACCCCGCCCACAACACAATGCACTTCCGTAACCTTCTGCTACCAAAAATGTATTTCTCTGAATCGAAGGAGAAATGTGCAAAAGTTATATTAACATATCTTATTGTTGAGTTATCTGTTTGTTGTTGTTTTTTCGTGGACAAATGTTGAATTCATCATTTTAAAAAAAGTGTCTTGTGAATAAAATACTTTTGGACGGAAGTACGTTATGCAAGCCACGTGGTTTCAGCGATAGCAACGTAACAACCATGGCAACGAACAACGAACAAACTAAATGTAATATACATTCAATGAAAGAAGAAAGTGAAAATAAAACGAAAACAGCCAATGGGAAGAAGAGAAAAAATGTGTTAAATTACATAGGCTTGGATCTGGAGAATTTCAAGCCAATAACAGTTATGTAGGAACATACTGAATGTGGCACACTGTCACATACGGATTTTGACTGTAAATTCATTGTATGTTATTTAGTAAATTACTTTTCATTGACTTTAAATGTGCTGTTAATAAGTGCAGAGCACCATGGCTGAAAACATGGCTGTAAATCGTAGAGTCAATACACCTCTATGTTCCCTTTTATTTTATGTTTTTACAAACTCATAGTTGCTTCAGAGGATTCAAGATCCAATAATTTATTTTCATTTCAACTCAGTCGAAGGGGATTTTGATGGTGAGCTCACAAAAAACAAAACACCTCCCACACATTTGTACATTACAGTAAATAACATATTACATTATGGTAAACACAATTTTTTTTTTTAGATTAGATTAGATTCAACTTTATTGTCATTATGCAGAGTACAAGTACAGAGCTAATGAAATGCAGTTAGCATCTAACCAGAAGTGCAAGAATATAGTGTTTTATATACATAAAAGTGCTGAGTAAGTAAAGCTATGATATACAGAATGTACAGTGGAGTTGCTATATACAATATTGATCAGAGTATATACAGAATATAAATATGAATGCAATGTAGGGATTGTATGTACATTATGAACAGAGCAATGAAGGATTATATATATGTTATGAACAGCAGGAACGTGAGAACAGTGGTAATAAATACAGTTGGATGAGTGTGCAAAAATATTGTTGAACAATGTATTCTATGCAAAATAACAGTAGTGCAATATTTTTTATATAAATATTTTACTCTGCTTGTACAGTTACACTTATAGAGAGTTTATTTTTTAATTTTGTACTCATACAGACAGACTAGTGGGGATATGTATGCTTAAATACAGGGCCTAAGCTTTAAAATAGATCAGACCTAGTAAAACAACATGTCTGCACAAGTTATGCAGTAAAGTAATTATATTATATTATATTATAATACCTTGAATGAGAGCAGCTTACTGCAGTCCTAAAGATTTAAGGAAAACATAGATTTATGAGAGGAATAGGGATCTTTTTTCACAAGTTTAATTAATATTTCATGGACTCGAATGAAATTCTGCAACAATGATTAACCTCGAGGCTTTGAGCTGTCAAGATGTGATAGCAGGTATTCCTCTACATCCTTTTCATCAACAAACACGTGGGTTCTGTGTAATGGATCAACCACACTTGTACTGCGGCTTTACTTCCTCACAAGGCCAAAGTTGGCATCCAATATGACAATCATATCTCCATCCGCCTGGAAAACAAACACTTACAGTAACACTGGTTTTGTACCCGCACCAGGTTTATACATTTATACTATTACTATTCTATTACAATACTACATACACAAATTAACTTTTAAGTTTGATATTAATTCAGATTTTATTTCTATGCCATTAATTTAATCAAACAAGAACCACGCTGGAATTATAACCAACCTTTGGACATGCTGGGCATATGGTTCCATCATTTAATTGTGCAAATATCAACCAAACTTCTTTGTCGGAAGTGGTGATGCCTAAAATGGGATATGGGGTGTTGCAAAAAACCCTCAACAGAAACCTGACACTCCAGTGACAGAGAAACAGAAAGCTCTAGCAGAGGGATGGAGAAGGCTGTCTGGTCAGAGCCCATATCTCAGCAGAGTACAGGTTTCTGGTTCACACGCACACATGTTGACTGTAACGGTGCAGAGCCGTCCTGCCAAATATAAAGAGGAAAATAACATAAAAACATAACCTAGTACTACTATAGACTACCATATCAGTATAAATTAAATTAAATGTATGAATTTAGCAGACGCTTTTATCCAAAGCTTCAGATTCAGGCTATAAATTTTTACCTATCATGATAGTATATAAACTATAACTATCATGACTTTTTTTTTTTTATTGCATCACAAATTTGATTAATTCCTTAAAGGAAATCATTACTCCACATGTAATAGGATTGAATTCCTTAACCTGTCAATAAAATTAAATACATTAAGATTTTGTATCAGGTAAAATGACAAACCTGTGCTGACAATGATCTTCATGTCCTTTGTGTTCACAGCATGGGTGCCATGGGCTTCAGGTAAATATAAGAATAACCCCAGGGAGGATGGCTCATAGTAAACATTCTGTAAGAAAGATGGATAGCTCTAATGTTTTTAAAACAACAAACTTGTGACACTAACAGTTGATACTGCATAGTGCTAAAACAATTTGAAGTATCTAATGAATCTGTTGACATTACTGTGAGTTTGCTGTCTGTATGCAAGTATAGCAATAGCAATGTAAGACTGTATGCTATTGTTCTTACATTCCACTTTTCAGGAAGATGCAGTAAATTTCTGTGAATCCTCTTCAGGCAAACCTCACAGAACACTGCAGTGGAGCTGCACTCAATGCACCTATAATCAGCATGTTCTCGGCAGACAGCACACTGGGTAGTGACTGATGCTGAACATTCAAACGTCACCTTAAGCATCTCATCCTTGACTGCATCCCAGGCATGAAGCTCTCTCTTCTTTGCCTTACTGTATGCGCTCTCAGAACAGCTTGGTGTCGCATCATCAGGTTCAGCAGGTTGAGATGTAATAGAAGGGTCTGAAGGGTGGGTCTGATTGTAGCTGGGCTGGGGAAGACCTTGACTGAGGTAAGAAAACTTGCAGGGCCCACCATAGACCTCCTCACCAACTTAATTTTAACGTTCCTGAAACGTGGGGTCATCTTAAGTGCTTTTCCCATATCTGAAATCAAATATTTGACAATTATTACATAAAGCAAAGTGCAACCCGTACCGTACTTCTTATCACAGTCTAAAAGACAGAAACACATGAGTGAAAATGGGATGCAGCCAGATGAGGGATATTTGGTGCGATAGTTAGATACAGCTAGCTAGATATATAGATTGCAAGATAGATAGATAGATAGATAAATACACATAGAGCTAGATAGATTATATAAATAGATACACAGCTAGCTAGCTATATATAAACTGCTAAAAAAAAAATAAAGGGAACACTTGTGGGTTATATTGTGTTGTTAAGTATTCCCTTTATTTTTTTGAGTAGGTATATGGATAGAAAGACAGATCCAAAGCCTCCTGAAATAGGATCAAATCCAGCCAAGCTTGGTTCAAACCCACAGAACTTTATTTTACACTCTAGTCAAGATCCCAAGGTTTCCAAACAGTCGTAAAATACATCTTGTGTTTAATATTTCTCTCAAGTCAATATGGGTTACATTAGTCCAATGTTCCGGCTTCAGTGAGGCGTTATCGAGCATACACAATATAAGCCGGTATGAGTGTAAAAAGTCATTTTGACAGTTTAACTCGAAACTTAATTCCTCCATTAGCTTCAGGCGTAAATACAAACTCATATTAGCAACGTTAATGCTCACATAATAAAGCATGCAACGTTAACGTAACGACAGGCTAATAACGTAATATTGTCTAGCGATAACGTTTGCAGATACATCGCAATACGGTTATCTCATATCAACAATCATGACACGCAATACGAGTGTATGTATTGTTTTCCATTACAGTTTAAATGCTCATTTTTATAATTTTAATAGTCTTACCTGAAAATATTAAGCAGGAAATATCGCAACGTTCCCGCATTCGTCCAGTAGACTTCCGATTACAGGTGAGCAGGAATTCTGGGATTGGATCTGGAGTCTTCTCTTGTATATTTGTTGGTGATCAACCATTTGGATGGATGATCACGGCCTTCTGAGCCTACTAGTAGGCGCAGGAGGCCCCTCCTGGCCCATTTCTATGGGCTGATAACCGCTGATAACGCCCCATTCAATCGAGTGATAACGTTCGAATCGGGTGAAAATACATAATGAGCGGGAAAATACCACACAATAGTGAATGTTGAACTAATTATGTTGAAAATGTATGAAGAAATCGAAGATTAGATGCCTCAGAGAAAGTCCATCTGGAGAACTGGGAAAGGCATCTCGGTGTTTGGAGAATAGTCGATAGGCGGGTGAAATATGCGCCATCAGCATGTCCGAAGTGACTCGAGTCCGCAGAGTGTCGTTGGCTCGGGGTTTCTTCGGTATCGGAGCTGTAGCATTGTCGGTCGAAGTCTGGTAGCGACGTCGTTGTTCCTCAGATGAATCTGGGTATGATGCGCTCCCACAGGAACTGCCAAACACATTGCAACATCGGCTGCCAGAAGTTTGCATTCTGCGCTGTCGTAGTCGGCGAGTCTGAGCTCCTCCTGCAGCTGTACATAACGATGGTCACGGATGTAGTTTCTTCAGGCATCGGAGCAAACGGCTGAAACACCACAGAAGATGAGATGAATGATCGTCCAAGGCAAAATGTGTGAGCTCCACAAGCTCTCCATTCAATTTATATGCTATGAAGAGTAGTGTTCGCGCTGCGCTGTTACTGATCAGCGCTGCGCTGGGGAGATCAGCTCGGTGGCGCTGGTGAACACGTCCTCTCTGCGCTGTCGAGTCGGTCGCGGAGCTCGGTCCATTGAGCCGCGCCTGTGACCGGTCAGCGCTGCGCGAACACTTTAATACCGCACTGTTTATCCTACATTAGGTGTGTTTGGCTAGCCATGAGCGCAAATGAAAGACAATTTCATGGGAATGTGTAACCTGTCATAGCCTATAAATTGAATTTAAAGCTTGTGGAGCTCACACATTTTGCCTTGGACGATCATTCATCTCATCTTCTGTGGTGTTTCAGCCGTTTGCTCCGATGCCTGAAGAAACTACATCCGTGACCATCGTTATGTACAGCTGCAGGAGGAGCTCAGACTCGCCGACTACGACAGCGCAGAATGCAAACTTCTGGCAGCCGATGTTGCAACGTGTTTGGCAGTTCCTGTGGGAGCGCATCATACCCAGATTCATCTGAGGAACAACGACGTCGCTACCAGACTTCGACCGACAATGCTACAGCTCCGATACCGAAGAAACCCCGAGCCAACGACACTCTGCGGACTCGAGTCACTTCGGACATGGCGCATATTTCACCCGCCTATCGACTATTCTCCAAACACCGAGATGCCTTTCCCAGTTCTCCAGATGGACTTTCTCTGAGGATCACACATTTTTCAGAACAAAGCAATTATTTTATGGCAATGCTGTAATGTAATTGTTATTTTAACCTCTGGACATCTTGAATTTCTTTGTACATTTTTAACATCTATTTTCTATTTACTCTGTTTGCTGTTTTCCGCTCTTTGTCATTTTCTGTTTCTTTATGTGGATTTGGGAAGAAATACTGTATGTCCTCATTGTAAAGGCTTTAAAACTTTGTTGAATAAAACAAATGAAATCTTATTTAAATAGAGAGTCTGTGAGTATGATTTTTGCTTTAATTGGGTCGGTGGCAAAATGTGTACGTTTCTAAAACATATTTTTCAGCCAGCATGTTTAGTTTTGCTTACAGCTTAAACTTTACCTGAAGTTTCCAGCTCTGACTCAAAAGCTGAACTGTCCACCCCCTCTTGTTCAACAGCAGGAGCACTTGCAGCACTAGTGCCAGTGTTGAGTAGCTACTCGAGACTCGGACTCGGTCTTGGACTCGGGCTCGAGACCGTATTTTAATGGTCTCGGTCTTGTCATGGATTCGTGTGCATATTGACTCGGACTCGAACAAATTAGGCTTATGCCCGAGTCCACTCGAGTCCCAATCAAAATATTTCATGATTATTACTGTATGTTAATGTTTATTTAAATTGATGTATGTTTGAGACATCCAATGACTGGTGATTTTCTTTTGACGTGAGACGTTAGGCCAGCGACACACCGGATGTGTGGCGCAAGCGTCTCAGCTGCGTGGCATGTCTGTTTTTAATTCGGCTCCCATGTTAACAGGTTAGATCTTGCAGACTGCCTGCGTGAGACGCGCGGAAAACCCGTGCATGCTAGAAATAGAACCGACGCCTATTTTTCACGCGACACGCGTGCATGTTGGAAGCGTTTCCAGGCAAAATATACTAGGAAAATATGTTTATATGTCATTTTGTACACAAATACATATTAATTCGTGACATTTTGATATTTGAAAGTCTATAGGCTGGCATAAATTCAGATATAAATGTTATTTAAAAAATAAATTAATAATGAACGATTTTCAAATATTGCACCTGTCAAACATACTCTATTGTGCCGTCAATACTGTTGACGGTGTCCTATCAGTAGGTGTGTAAAAAAAAAAAAAAAAGTTGATATTGTTGTCATGAAGACAAGAGCCTGGTCTGTCGGCGGTCTCCCTCTATGTTTCCTACAGCAGCAGCAGCGCGCCAAGCGCCGCGTGGAGGCACGCTTCTGGTGTGTAAACACAGAAAACGCGAAGCAGCCACCACACTTCTGGCACGCAGCAGCAAGAGACGCCACGCAGCCTGTGTGTCACCGGCATTAAGTTACCCTCCTGCCATCCGCCTGTAGTGATCCCGCTTTCCAGGAAGCCACATTGCTACATTATTTCTCTCAACTGTGTTATTTTTACAAAGTAGGACAAAATGGTCACAGAAAAAAACAAATATCGTTTAATTAAATTATATAATGAATACAGACACAGACTGACTGTCTCAACACTAAACATCTCCCCCCAAAAACATGTCTAACAGAATGCATTGAACCAGTGGTGGACGAAGTACACAAATCAAGTACTTGAGTAAAAGTACAGATACATATGGTAAAATATTACTCCAGTAAAAGTAAAAGTACTCCTTTTTCAATTTTACTGAAGTGAAAGTACAAAAGTACTCAATTTTTTATGTACTTAAGTAAAAAAGTACTGCAAGATAGATGTTTGCAATTTTATATAGGCTACTTAATTTAATTTTATATTAGCACATTTTTTTATAATCCTACTGCTCAAAATACCTTGGATTTTTTCAAAATAACCACTATATGGAGTCAAGATATATTTTTGTTGTTGATATGGACTACGCTGATGAGAGTAATGTTCACTGTGAAGCTTACACTGTGATTTACCTGAGAGAAAACAGAGATGACCATCTGATCTTTACCAGTAAGAACAAAGTATTTTAAAGTTAGTTGTTTTACTGAACATCAAAGTTACAGTACAGACCAAAAGTTTGGACACACCTTCTCATTCAAAGAGTTTTCTTTATTTTCATGACTATGTAAATTGTAGAGTCACACTGAAGGCATCAAGGGCTATTTGAGCAAGAAGGAGAGTGATGGGGTGGTGCGCCAGATGACCTGGCCTCCACAGTCACCGGACCAGAACCCAATGGAGATGGTTTAGGGGTGAGCTGGACCTCAGACAGAAGGCAAAAGGGCCAACAACTGCTAAGCAACTCTCAGGGAACTCCTTCAAGACTGTTGGAAGACCATTTCAGCTGACTACCTCTTGAAGCTCATCAAGAGAATGACAAGAGTGTGCAAAGCAGTAATCAGAGCAAAAGTATGGAGCCAAAAGAGTCTCAATAAAGATAAATGCACACACTACATTCACATATGCACACCCAGGATTCATACATGCACACACATGATTCATAAATACACAAACAGGATACACAAATGCGCACAAAATTTACAAATGCACACACAGAATTTAAAAAGCACAGAAGATTCACAAATGCATACATAATTCAGAAATACACACACAATTCAGAAATACACACACAATTCAGAAATGCAAACAACATTTACAAATGCACTCAAGATTCACAAATGCACAGGACAAGATTCAGAAATGTATTTCTGTTGAACACACACATATATCTTGATTTACAAACTGCTTGCGGTCTGTGAACTTCACTGCATTTGTGTGTGAATTTTGAGACTCCTCTGACTTGGCTCGACCATAGACTGTAAAAAAATATGGACGTAGTGTCCGTGACGTCACCCATAGACTCCTCATTAGCGGTTTTGAAGCCTAAAGTGTGTAGAGCGGACCGTCGCCCATCTTGGCAGCGCGTCACCGCGCGACTCTCCCGGATAATCGAAAATGGGCAAAAAGGCAGGAGCTGATTGCTGAAGCCACGCCCACCTAGTGCGACGGCATTGTCAGCAGCGGCAATCCACCTGTCACTCAAGTGGCCACGCCCTTAATTATGCAGAACTTTAAGGCTTAATATAATTTAGACGGATGAGTTTTAAAAAAATTCACCCCCCTCACAGTTGTCATGAAGGGCAAAATTAGCAATATAGACCAAAATCATTTTTTGAACCAGGCTGTAAACATGTTTTTTTCTGCTGTAAAGTTGGCCATTTAAACATGTGGAGTCTATGGGACTGAATTGCAGTTTTAGTCACTTCCTCATCTTCCTTATTGGCTTCACGAGAGAGAGCGGGAGGTTGCCGCCATAGACAGTAAAAGAAATGGATACAGCAACCCCACTGGAACTCAATTGAGACAAGTGAAGCCCATTTTTAGTGTTTTTTAGCACTTCGGTTTCTGACGCGCAGACTCAAACGAAGCTTGACGACGTCAGCAACCTGTCTGACAGATGTAAATCTTCTAAGTGGCTGTGCGTGCAAACTGCCATCGTTAATCTTGCAGAGAGTAAGTATTCTGATTAATTATTTTGTATAGTATTTTAAAATGTAATGCCAGAACGCCATATTAAGTTAATTGCCTGCGAGCTTCTCTTTCTGTCTGTACGGTAATGTGACAGAGAGACGAGTGGTTATGATGCAATCGTTAGCCTATTTTTTACAAAAACTGTTTATACGGGGCCATAATGTAACATAGAAGGTAATGGAGCCCTTTATACATTGTTGTGTATCTTTTTAATTCGCTGCGAGAGGAAAGTGACTCTCCGGCTGCGGAAAGTGAGTCTCCTGCTGCGCAAAGTGGGTGTCCGCCTGCGCAAAATGAGTCGCCAGCTGCGTGAGGTAAGTGAGTCATTCCCTGAGGAAAGTGAGTCGTTCGCTGCTTGAGGAAAGTGAATCGTTCACTGAGGAAAGTGGATCGTTCATTTCTTTTTAAATTTTGTGTGTGTATGTATGAATCCTATGTGTGCATATGTGAATGTAGTGTGTGCATTTATCATTATTGACACTCTTTTGGCTCCATACAAAAGGTGGCTACTTTGAAGAACCTACAATATGACATATTTTCAGTTGTTTCACACTTTTTTGTTATGTATATAATTCCATATATAATTCCACATGTGTTAATTCATAGTCATGAAAATAAAGAAAACTCTTTGAATGAGAACGTGTGTCCAAACTTTTGGTCTGTACTGTAACTCTATATATGACATGATAATAAGGCCTGAAGTTAGGAAGAACATTAAGGAAAATACAATTATATTTTCATAATGATTTTTTCTTTCTCAAACCTTGTCTGTGGTTTAAAAACACCCCTGGCCAAACGGGGTGCATCTCTTCCCACTTTGATAATCACTGTAGTTACCATGTCCTGAACATCACATCCTTTCTTTTCTACCCAGGTGTAATCTACATATATATATATATATATATATATATATATATATATAGGTGGTTGAATAAAAATATTTGGACATTATAAAAAATTAAAAATCTTAGCTAGACAGTTAGCATCAGCTAACAATATTTACTTATTTTCAGTACGGTTATGAATAAACATTTATGTCTGTCTACTCTTCTAGTTAATCCAAACAATATACATATGTATAACGTTACTGTTGATAAACAATATAAAAACAGACGTCACATAGGACATTTTAATAAAACTGTTTAACATTAGGGCAGCGGGGAATTTCTAGATTGAGAGTGTTTTTAGTCGGGGTGGATTGATCATGAGACCACATCGTGCTTGGTTGGGTAGCAGGATGGTCTCCTCACTTATTTTTTTGAAAAGTAATTATGCCCATCTGTAATCTTCACAACATCTAAAGTGCACATAATCCAAGACATTGTAAGGATATTAGCAGTCATTAGTTAAGCTTCAAGGTTAAAAGTTATGTAAAAGCTGTTACAGTTGAACATTTACAGGTATAGTGGTAGTACAGTAATGTTACTTGTGCTAGAAAGGTTATATGGATGTGTATAGTGGTACAACGATGTTATGTGAAAATGAGCACTTAATATTGACAAGTTACAATTCATAATACTAATAAAATTACCTTTACACCACATACTATGTGGCCCTTTTACCCTTTATTGTTTCCACCAAACATTTTACATACTCTTGAAGATTTCTTTAAGTCTTGTCAAAGATCCAATCTCTCTGGACTCGATCTGGACTCGGACTCGAATGAGCTGGTCTCGACTACAACACTGACTAGTGCTACTGTTGCTTCCTTCGTCACCTTCAAAATTAATAAGCATTGTACACTAGGCTAAGCATCAATCATGCCGATGTGAACGCAGCCATCGTTTCGTTTGTATATATATATATTTATCAGGGGTGAAATGGTTCACAAAATTCACGGTTCGGTTCGATACGATACACTGATGTCACGGTTCGGTACGTTTTAGATACAGCTAAAAGAAAAAATTGGCAGATAAATATCCTTGATTTTTTACAAATATTTTATTTTTTAAAACTACAGTAACAAAGTATGTTTTTTTTTACATTGAACAATGATGGCGCTATTCTTTATCCATCTTCTATGGTGTTTTCTTAGCAGCATACTGTATAAAACAAAAACAGCTCCTTATAAGAAAAAATGAAAATGTTATATTGTTGTATTAGTTATGAACAAATACAAAGATGGAACTCTTTTTAGATGGAACTCTATAAATCTTTATATATAGTGTGTTTTTACTCAATTGGTTCTCTATGTGGGCTTTTGTTTTTTGGTACAAAACAGGAATTACGGTCTGGCTGTAGTTACTCACTACAGAGTATGGTCCCATATCCACGCCTATAAATGTACCAATCGCCGCGGTGATGTCTTTTGCCCTGTTTGAATCGGTTGGAAATGTCTGTCTAAATGCTGCGGGGATAGTTTGTGGCGTGTATGTTTCTCCTTTTATTCGTCTTGATCCAGATACTGACACACTGGGGTGATGTAAATGAGTTGACATGTTTGAAGTAGCCTATTCCCGCTGGTGTACTCTATTGTCATGTAACCGATGCGACATACCGTTGTTTTTTTATCCACCACTCTCTTGCCATCACCATCATAGCTTACAGGGAATCCAAGGTGCACCCAAACACCAGACCTGTTGGTTATTGAAGGATCTTCTATTTCTAGTCTGTTAAACGCATTAACCATTTTGCAACGAGCCTTCAGCGCGTACTGAATGAGCGAGCGCCTGACTGAGTAGCCTAACATAAACATATAAGTTGGTGTTTATTTTTCTTCGGGGGTGTCAGTGGCGTTGCCTGTAACGTCGTATGGGATATTGGGCTACCTTGCTGAACGCATAACATTATATTTCACTCACTTCTTTATTTTCCAAATGTAATTAATTAGTCCAACGAACCATTCGGTACATAATGCGTACTGTGTACCGAACCGAAAGCCTCGTACCGAACGGTTCGATACGAATACGTGTATCGTTACACCCCTATTATATCTATATCTATATTCTAGATATTTATATATATATATATAGCGGTGTCATGAGGTATTGACTCCCAGCAGCCAGCTATCACCAAAGCCATGCACTCTCTTCAGCAACCTGGCAAACTGCAGAGGTGGCCCACACAAAAGAGTCTGGAGAGGGCCTGATATTAGAGACCCAGGGAGGAAAAGGTCTGATGTTGAAGGGCCAGGCCGGAGAGGGCCTGATGTTGGAGGCCTGAACTTTGAAGGCAAAGGCCTGGTTGATGCACATGTATCTATACCTCCAAGGATCATTCCATTGTAACAGGCACCAGGATGGCCAAAACTTTCTCTTCCTCTAGGACAGGAGGAACTGAATTGATACCACATCAGTCTTGTTTGCTTCCCTCTTACGTGCTGGATCCCTCCGTTTTGTCACACTTGCAAAGTCCCTCCACTTATTACTGACTTCTGCTGGGCTTTGTTCATATCCATAGACAGCATCATTTATTTTTTGAGTGATTTCTGCACAGATTTGATTTTTGTCAGCATTTGTAATGCTGTTTTGCAGCTTTGAAAATAGCTGGACTTTATTATTTTCCGCCTCCTCCAAAAAATCAGCAATTTCATGCTTTGAAAATTGGGGTTTTTGTGTCATTTTCATTAACACATGGCAGAATGGCAAGGTGACTTAAATAGGAAAAATTTAGCAAAATAATCATCAGGTGTTTTAAGACCCATCTTTTTTCAGTTGTGGTTGAGTAGCCTATCAATATCAAATAAGAAATAGTATTTATATGAAATTGTGAAATTATTGACATTGGGATCAGAAAAGAGCACATTTTAACTCCATGTGTGTATATAATTGCAGAACAAATGAATGATTCCTTATTACTTGACTCCTATGATGTCATTTCAAAAGCATAATTGGAGTCGAAGAAAAGAGAAAATAAAACCAAATTACTGTATGTGCTCATAGCTCCAGTCAACCATTAGATCGAAGAAGAACGACGGCTCAAACCAACATAGTTTGAACTATGGATCTGCGACACAGGTAACGTAGGTTTTGGGAAACAGCTGTGACTAGCTAGTTCGTTTCCATAACGATGCATCATACGATGGTGGTTAATCAGCGAGTTACGTCGTAGTACGGGAAATGCACCCCTGAGCGTTATTTACGCCGGCCTCAGCAGCAGGGGCGGACTTTACCATTAGGCAAAGGTCGGCAATTGCCTTGGGCCCCGAGCTACCTAGGGGCCCCCAAAATGCCCCATTAACTTGCTTAAAGATTTTTATTTTTTTTTTACTTCGTGCAAAATATATATTTCTAAAACTCCATTTGCGAAAAATGGCATCAAATCATTAGTGTCGCAGACAGGAGGCCCCCCCCCCCACCTCACTACATTGGACTATTCCATTATTTCACTTACTGCGCATCTGCGAAAGTGACAAGGCTGTAATGCGCCAAAAAACTGACGAAGAAGAAGTGATTGACAGTGATAGACAGAGTGTACAGAGAGAGAGTGTTGACAGTAAAAATGAAGCGAAGCTACCCAAGCGGTGCTGAAAAAAGGAAGAAACAGGAGGAAAGCAAAAAGTTTTTAGGAAAATTGATGAGTAATGAGTACTAGCAGTCACTAGCCGCATTTCCACTGTCGGCCCAGTGCGAGCCAGGGCTTAAAAGTTTGTTTGTTTGCATACTTTGTTATATATTCAAATTCAAAATCATCGATGTTTTATCTATAGAATTTATTTAATTTATCAGGACTCAAAATTAATCACACATAAATACACTTATTTCTATTTTATTTATTTATTTTTAACGCTTATGAAAATAGCCTGCTTATTCAGTCGAGTCTGTTTCTGTTTATTGGCCACAGTATAGCCGTCATATTTAGAATTAATGATAATATCTCTATTTTTATAAAAGCTCCCGAACAAAAAACATTATTAGGCTATATTCTTTTATGATAGGCAACGTGAGATAAACTCTCGAGACGAGGCTTGTGAAAGATAATATAAGTTACTTAATACACGATTGTGATAGAGAATAAGAAGCTGACGTCTGATTTCTTCAAGCGGTCATATTTTACCATGTTTACTATGGTAATATGTTTAGCGTGCATATCTTTTTCATCGCTTGTAAATATTTCTGCCTTGTATGGTCCACATTGGATCAAGTTATTTCAAACACTCGCTGCTGACTGAAAGAGAGTTTTGAGCTCAACTTATTTAAAAAAAAAAAGTGTTTAATGCTGGTGTTAAAGCTGTTATCTTTCTTAAATGATCCTCGGCGCAGACTCTCTATTTTTATAAAAGCTCCCGAACAAAAATCGTTATTATATTTTGATGATATGCAACGTGGAGCTAAACTCACGAAACGAGACGACAGATAAAATGTTACTTAATAAATACACAATTGTGAATAAGAAGCTGACGTCTGATTTCTCCAAGCGGTCATATTTAACATGTTTACTGTGTAACGTTAATGTTTATCGAGCATAGTCTTTTACATCGCTTATAAATATTTCTGCCTTGTTTAGTGATTATAATCCACATCGGATCAAGCAAACACTTGCTGCTAACTAAGAGTGAGTTTTGAGCTCAACTTATTTTAAAACGTCTTTAATGCTGCTGTTAAAGCTGTTATCTTTCTGAAATGATCCACGCTGACGCTCTCTAGACACGGAGAAACTCCGCCTTTGTTCATAACCCCTCCTCTAGCCCCAGCTGGCCCGCTTTGGCTCAAGGTTTTCGTCGGGCCAAAAAACCCTGGCCGTTGGCCCCGAGGAAGCCCCGGCAAAGCACCATCAAGCCCCGGAAGTGACAGTGGAAACGCAACTGGCCCTGGCACGCACTAGCACGCCCGGTCCTAGCTTGGTAGTGGAAACACGGCTATTCTGACCAATGTGTTACACTTGAACTTGAAGATGACCAAGCACTCTGGCCAAAACATCTCACTGACAAAGAACGCTGCTTAATAGTGCAGAGAGGCCCAGTTCAGAGCAAGGATAGAATTTATCCTTTTTATTTTTCTTCTTTTTTTTATTTCTATTTAAACAATAGATGTAGAGGGCCCCATGTCTGTGTTTGCCTTGGGCCCCAAAATGTCTAAATCCGCCCCTGCTCAGCAGTCGGTTGATATCGCCGGGGGACCCCCTCAGCCGTGGGCCCCTATAATCGTTGCCCTGTTGACTTGACATAGATTTTCACAATTTAATGATTTGAAAATATGCCTGAATAAACATCTTCATCTAGCATGCCACTTCTGTGACATTTATATATATATATTCATTTAAAAATGTCACTGGTGTTACATTGTTTCATCTTCATATAAATAATTAGAAACCATTTAGAAAAGCATTTAGATTGCCCAAATTTAATCCACAATCATAATGACAGACTCACTACTTAAATCAGTTTTCATTTGTTTTATTCAAGATGTTACACTTATACAATGAGGTCAATGAGGTCTGCCTAAATCCACAGAAACAGAAAAATACATAATGAGCGGGAAAATACCACACAATAGTGAATGTGGAACTAATTATGTTGAAAATGTATGAAGAAATCGAAGATTAGATGCCTCAGAGAAAGTCCATCTGGAGAACTGGGAAAGGCATCTCGGTGTTTGGAGAATAGTCGATAGGCGGGTGAAATATGCGCCATCAGCATGTCCGAAGTGACTCGAGTCCGCAGAGTGTCGTTGGCTCGGGGTTTCTTCGGTATCGGAGCTGTAGCATTGTCGGTCGAAGTCTGGTAGCGACGTCGTTGTTCCTCAGATGAATCTGGGTATGATGCGCTCCCACAGGAACTGCCAAACACGCTGCAACATCGGCTGCCAGAAGTTTGCATTCTGCGCTGTCGTAGTCGGCGAGTCTGAGCTCCTCCTGCAGCTGTACATAACGATGGTCACGGATGTAGTTTCTTCAGGCATCGGAGCAAACGGCTGAAACACCACAGAAGATGAGATGAATGATCGTCCAAGGCAAAATGTGTGAGCTCCACAAGCTTTAAATTCAATTTATAGGCTATGACAGGTTACACATTCCCATGAAATTGTCTTTCATTTGCGCTCATGGCTAGCCAAACACACCTAATGTAGGATAAACAGTGCGGTATTAAAGTGTTCGCGCAGCGCTGACCGGTCACAGGCGCGGCTCAATGGACCGAGCTCCGCGACCGACTCGACAGCGCAGAGAGGACGTGTTCACCAGCGCCACCGAGCTGATCTCCCCAGCGCAGCGCTGATCAGTAACAGCGCAGCGCGAACACTACTCTTCATAGCATATAAATTGAATGGAGAGCTTGTGGAGCTCACACATTTTGCCTTGGACGATCATTCATCTCATCTTCTGTGGTGTTTCAGCCGTTTGCTCCGATGCCTGAAGAAACTACATCCGTGAACATCGTTATGTGCAACTGCATATCGCTGTCGAAGCCTGATTTGGGGAGGAGCTCAGACTCGCCGACTACGACAGCGCAGAATGCAAACTTCTGGCAGCCGATGTTGCAGCGTGTTTGGCAGTTCCTGTGGGAGCGCATCATACCCAGATTCATCTGAGGAACAACGACGTCGCTACCAGACTTCGACCGACAATGCTACAGCTCCGATACCGAAGAAACCCCGAGCCAACGACACTCTGCGGACTCGAGTCACTTCGGACATGGCGCATATTTCACCCGCCTATCGACTATTCTCCAAACACCGAGATGCCTTTCCCAGTTCTCCAGATGGACTTTCTCTGAGGATCACACATTTTTCAGAACAAAGCAATTATTTTATGGCAATGCTGTAATGTAATTGTTATTTTAACCTCTGGACATCTTCAATTTCTTTGTACATTTTTAACATCTATTTCTATTTACTCTGTTTGCTGTTTTCCGCTCTTTGTCATTTTCTGTTTCTTTATGTGGATTTGGGAAGAAATATTGTATGTCTTAATTGTAAAGTCTTAACACCTTTGTTGAATAAAACAAATGAAACCTTATTTAAATAGAGAGTCTGTGAGTATGATTTTTGCTTTAATTGGGTCGGTGGCATAAACCTGCAAATTTTAACAAACGTACAAAATGTGTAAGTTTCTAATATAGTTCAGGTTTTTGTTTTTCTGTCTTTCCATAAAAACTTTTTTTGAAGGCAGAGGGAGACAGCCACCACTCCAACCTTTCATGAGGAAAGGAAAGCACCGACCCGGCTGCACATCTTTGTGGGTCTTCTCCTCGGGATGAGTCTTTGTCCCAGTTCAGGCCTATAACACCAAACCCCCGACTGGAAGAAGAAAGCCCTCCTATTTACAACTCTGACAATTTTCAAAAGTATGTGAAGTTGACAACATAGACTCTGAGCAATTATTCCAGTAAACTTGCACAATGTTCTTGAATGAATGATGTCAGTCTGTTATTGTAGCGATGCATTGATTTTACATTTTCACTGCCATAAACACGACGCTGATCAAAACGAACTATGGTTGATTCATTTCATTCAGACAGCCTCTTTGGCGGTCCTTGGCCAATGAAGACTGCGAAACATCTAGACTCTCTTCCATCAGTCTGAAGAAGAGACAACATCCAATCAGTTTGTTACAGGTGTCCGGAAATAATGGTATGAAAAGAAAAGCCAATCGGAGTTCTTGAAGGCAATGCAACACTTGTTGCCGGACAGAAAGTAAATATATATGTTTGAGGACTGAAGACTAACATCCTGGGTTTGCTGGTGACAATCCTCTTCTCTTGACATTCATGAAAAAATAATTAAATTATATGAAATTGTTTGACTTTCAGGGCCGTAGCTGGGGTTATATGGAATTACATTTGCTTCAATAAAAATGAACGAAACTTTTTCAGGAACTATCAAACATATGCCATTACAAAAGAAGAAAAACACAATGAAAATAATAAAAAAATGAACTTAGTCGCGCAAATTTAAAAGACTCTTCAAATGTGCTTTATTCTTTGTTAAAGGAACACTCCGACTTTTTGGGACTTTAGCTTATTCACAGTATCCCCCAGAGTTAGATAAGTCCTTACATTCCTTTTTTATTGGTTTATTCTGACTCAGAGGAAGTGTCAGTCAAGTTAAAAAAGTAAACAGCTTAAGTAATTTGTGGATTAATGCTTATTGGAGACGCGAACCGTTTGAAACGATTCAGTTCGATTTGGAGAACTGGTTCAACCGGTTCACTAAGAAGAAGCGGTTAAATTGAACGATTTGTTCACGAATCGGACATCACTACCGGGAAGTACAGACGTCACTCAGTGGCGCGCATATTGAAAAGTGCTCGCAGTGATTCGTATTACTAAATATGTAAATAATATTTGACCTTCCATCGTCTCAGTCTGTAAAGATGAGCTTTTGTCCTTGAAGTAAGCTTGAAGTAAGCTAGTAAGCAAATATGATTTACATATTTAGTAATACAAAGCAGGACGTGTTGCATACAAACAGTGGCGGACTGGGACAGTAAATCAGGCCGGAATTTGACTCCACCCCAAGCCACCTCTGTTGTTGTAGTCACCACCACCCGATTCATGTGTCCACCAGACGGCTAAATTTTTGGCTCTTTCAGTTGTTTGAATTGGGTTATAATTAAAAAATAAATCAAAACCCTTAGACTGTGGACGGGCAAAATAATCAAATGAAGTATCAAGAAGTATCAAGGCATTCACTGTCTCTATTATCTTTCCCTTAATCCCCCTCTCTCTCACTCTGCACATTGAGTTTCTCTGCAATATGAAATAAGCACTTTCAATAATTTATATTAAGCAGCCATCAATTGTATGTCCCAATGAACACAGTCCTACTACTGATGACCTTATAAATCATAAAAGCACATATTTTTCAGCCAGCATGTTTAGTTTTGCTTATAGCTTAAACTTTACCTGAAGGCTCCAGCTCTGACTCAAAAGCTGAACTGTCCACCCCCTGTTGTTCAACAGCAGGAGCACTTGCAGCACTAGTGCTACTGTTGCTTCTTTCGTCACCTTCAAAATTAATAATCATTGTACACTAGGCTAAGCATCAATCATGCCGATGTGAACGCAGCCATCGTTTCGTTTGTATATATATATATATATATTTATCAGGGGTGAAATGGTTCACAAAATTCACGGTTCGGTTCGATACGATACACTGATGTCACGGTTCGGTACGTTTTAGATGCAGCTAAAAGAAAAAATTGGCAGATAAATCTCCTTGATTTTTTACAAATATTTTATTTTTTAAAACTACAGTAACAAAGTATGTTTTTTTTTACATTGAACAATGATGGCGCTATTCTTTACCCATCTTCTATGGTGTTTTCTTAGCAGCATACTGTATAAAACAAAAACAGCTCCTTATAAGAAAAAATGAAAATGTTATATTGTTGTATTAGTTATGAACAAATACAAAGATGGAACTCTTTTTAGATGGAACTCTATAAATCTTTATATAGAGTGTGTTTTTACTCAATTGGTTCTCTATGTGGGCTTTTGTTTTTTGGTACAAAACAGGAATTACGGTCTGGCTGTAGTTACTCACTACAGAGTATGGTCCCATATCCACGCCTATAAATGTACCAATCGCCGCGGTGATGTCTTTTGCCCTGTTTGAATCGGTTGGAAATGTCTGTCTAAATGCTGCGGGGATAGTTTGTGGCGTGTATGTTTCTCCTTTTATTCGTCTTGTTCCAGATACTGACACACTGGGGTGATGTAAATGAGTTGACATGTTTGAAGTAGCCTATTCCCGCTGGTGTACCCTATTGTCATGTAACCGATGTGACATACCATTGTTTTTTTATCCACCACTCTCTTGCCATCACCATCATAGCTTACAGGGAATCCAAGGTGCACCCAAACACCAGACCTGTTGGTTATTGAAGGATCTTCTATTTCTGGTCTGTTAAACGCATTAACCATTTTGCAACGAGCCTTCACTGCGTACTGAATGAGCGAGCGCCTGACTGAGTAGCCTAACATAAACATATAAGTTGGTGTTTATTTTTCTTCGGGGGTGTCAGTGGCGTTGCCTGTAACGTCGTATGGGATATTGGGCTACCTTGCTGAACGCATAACATTATATTTCACTCACTTCTTTATTTTCCAAATGTAATTAATTAGTCCAACGAACCATTCGGTACATAATGCGTACTGTGTACCGAACCGAAAGCCTCGTACCGAACGGTTCGATACGAATACGTGTATCGTTACACCCCTATTATATCTATATCTATATTCTAGATATTTATATATATATAGCGGTGTCATGAGGTATTGACTCCCAGCAGCCAGCTATCACCAAAGCCATGCACTCTCTTCAGCAACCTGGCAAACTGCAGAGGTGGCCCACACAAAAGAGTCTGGAGAGGGCCTGATGTTGGAGGCCCAGGGAGGAAAAGGTCTGATGTTGAAAAGCCAGGCAGGAGAGGGCCTGATGTTGGAGGCCTGAACTTTGAAGGCAAAGGCCTGGTTGATGCACATGTATCTATACCTCCAAGGATCATTCCATTGTAACAGGCACCAGGATGGCCAAAACTTTCTCTTCCTCTAGGACAGGAGGAACTGAATTGATACCACATCAGTCTTGTTTGCTTCCCTCTTACGTGCTGGATCCCTCCGTTTTGTCACACTTGCAAACTCCCTCCACTTATTACTGACTTCTGCTGGGCTTTGTTCATATCCATAGACAGCATCATTTATTTTTTGAGTGATTTCTGCACAGATTTGATTTTTGTCAGCATTTGTAATGCTGTTTTGCAGCTTTGAAAATAGCTGGACTTTATTATTTTCCGCCTCCTCCAAAAAATCAGCAATTTCATGCTTTGAAAATTGGGGTTTTTGTGTCATTTTCATTAACACATGGCAGAATGGCAAGGTGACTTAAATAGGAAAAATTTAGCAAAATAATCATCAGGTGTTTTAAGACCCATCTTTTTTCAGTTGTGGTTGAGTAGCCTATCAATATCAAATAAGAAATAGTATTTATATTAAATTGTGAAATTATTGACATTGGGATCAGAAAAGAGCACATTTTAACTCCATGTGTGTATATAATTGCAGAACAAATGAATGATTCGTTATTACTTGACTCCTATGATGTCATTTCAAAAGCATAATTGGAGTCGAAGAAAAGAGAAAATAAAACCAAATTACTGTATGTGCTCATAGCTCCAGTCAACCATTAGATCGAAGAAGAACGACGGCTCAAACCAACATAGTTTGAACTATGGATCTGCGACACAGGTAACGTAGGTTTTGGGAAACAGCTGTGACTAGCTAGTTCGTTTCCATAACGATGCATCGTACGATGGTGGTTAATCAGCGAGTTACGTCGTAGTACGGGAAATGCACCCCTGAGCGTCATTTACGCCGGCCTCAGCAGTCGGTTGATATCGCCGGGGGCCCCCCCTCAGCCGTGGGCCCCTATAATCGTTGCCCTGTTGACTTGACATAGATTTTCACAATTTAATGATTTGAAAATATGCCTGAATAAACATCTTCATCTAGCATGCCACTTCTGTGACATTTATATATATATATATATATATATATATATATATATATATATATATATATATATATATTCATTTAAAAATGTCACTGGTGTTACATTGTTTCATCTTCATATAAATAATTAGAAACCATATAGAAAAGCATTTAGATTGCCCAAATTTAATCCACAATCATAATGACAGACTCACTACTTAAATCAGTTTTCATTTGTTTTATTCAAGATGTTACACTTATACAATGAGGTCAATGAGGTCTGCCTAAATCCACAGAAACAGAAAAATACCACCCGATTCGAACGTTATCACTCGATTGAATGGGGCGTTATCAGCGGTTATCAGCCCATAGAAATGGGCCAGGAGGGGCCTCCTGTGCCTACTAGTAGGCTCAGAAGGCCGTGATCATCCATCCAAATGGTTGATCACCCACAAATATACAAGAGAAGACTCCAGATCCAATCCCAGAATTCCTGCTCACCGGTAATCGGAAGTCTACTGGACGAATGCGGGAACGTTGCGATATTTCCTGCTTAATATTTTCAGGTAAGACTATTAAAATTATAAAACTGAGCCTTTAAACTGTAATGGAAAACAATACATACACTCGTATTGCGTGTCATGATTGTTGACATGAGATAACCGTATTGCGATGTGTCTGCAAACGTTATCGCTAGATCATATTACGTTATTAGCGTGTTGTTATGTTAACGTTGGATGCTTTATGTGAGCATTAACGTTGCTAATATGAGTTTGTATTTACGTCTGAAGCTAATGGGGGAATTTAGTTTCTAGTTAAACTGTCAAAATGACTTTTTACACTCTTACAGGCTATTGTGTATGCTCGATAACTCCTCACTGAAGCCAGATCATAGGACTAATATAACCCATATCGACTTGAGAGAAATATTAAACACAAGACGTATTTTACGGCTGTTTGGAAACCTTGGGATCTTGACTAGAGTGTAAAATAAAGTTCTGTGGGTTTGGATCTATCTATCTATCTATCTATCTATCTATCTATCTATCTATCTGTCTGTCTGTCTGTCTGTCTGTCTGTCTGTCTGTCTGTCTGTCTGTCTGTCTCTCTCTTTCTCTCTATACTAGCTAGCTAGCTGTGTATATATTTATATAATTTATCTATCTATCTATCTATCTATCTATCTATATATATATATATATATATATATATATATATATATATATATATATATATATATATATTTAGCTGTCTGTCTATCTGTCTGTCTCTCTCTTTCTCTCTCACTCTCTCTAAAGCTTGCTAGCTGTGTATATATTTATATAATTTATCTATCTATCTATCTATCTATCTATCTATCTATCTATCTATCTATCTATCTATCTATCTATCTATCTATATATATATACATGAAGCGTCATGAAACAGATTTTCATGATAGTATTTGGGAAGTACTTCACTCACACAAATTGCATTCATCAGTTTAAGAATGCTGAGTGTATTGAAAAGAATCATCAGGGCATCTACTTTACACGTTATCTTGTTTTTACAGAGTTGTTACAGATAAATGGTTTTCACAACCCAAGTACTGATTGTCGTTGTATGAATTTACTTTAAAAGGAGATGCTGACTAATGCGTTAAGTTTTCTGTGCATCTATTTTTTCTTCAGGCACAATGAATGATATTAAGGGCAGGTGCGCCACATTGGGGGAAGATGCAAAGCAGAAATACATTCAAGAGGCAGCAGCACTGAGGGCACATGGGCAGTCACAGGACACTAAACCCTGAGGTGAGGGATGCCCAAATTACAATGCACTTAAAGAAGCTGAAGTTAGATGTTTGGAAACAGGATTCATTTGCTAAGCATTAGTGGTATTCTTAAAGTATTAGATGGAAGGATGATCAACAGCAATTGTGGTGTGTGCAGAACATTGTGTTAGACAACTGGATTGTTTATCTCTAGTTTTTATCATAATTTCAAATGAGTTCGTTACAAAAAAATATTCCAGCTGATTTTTGTTTACAAGGCTATCAACATCAAATATTCTCACATTGAAGAAATTGTCAAAGACTCATACCACCATATCAAACTTGAAGCAGCTGAAGAAAAAAGTGGTCATGAGATTTGTTAAATTAAAATGTAGTTACCCCTCTGTTTCAGGTTTGATTTACATCAATTTCTGAAATGAAAAACCCAGAGTTTTCCTAAAGATCTGAGATGAATTGATGTGCAATACCCACATATTCCTTTGGCAACAGTTCAAAATGAACAAGCTGCCTTTGAGATGTTGCTTTAAATATAGTGATGAGTATGATTTAAACTAACTGGCTTGACTTTCAAAATATCTGTGTTTTTTCTTTGGTAGATGGAGGCAATTTGTGCTGTGTCTGCTGCGTCCATTTTTATGATAAGAAGAAGAATGCAAGAAAGAAGTGGCATTCATGGTCTCAGTGCACAGTGTGCCAATCATGGTCACACACAGCATGTGGCTTTAAAAAGAACAAGTGCGTTCACTGCCAGTGTCAAGACACCATGCTAACACCCTGAAGATGTATCTTGTTACTTGTTTGAGTTGTTTTTACTGTGTTGACGGCCCCCAACCCATCCATACAAACACACACACACACACACAATACATACATATGCTGCAAATTTATTGTAATGACCACACTTCACACGTAAGAAGAAAATTGTGATCTTTTTGTTATTTTCATTCACCCCATTTTTATTTATTATTGTTGTTTGTTGGCACCATCAATGTGTTCTCCTTTATACAGGACTTATGTGGGGACCAATAAAGTTATATTGTACTGAATTGAGTCTACATGTTTTTATATATATATATATATATATATATATATATATATATATATATATATATATATATATATATATATATATATACACCTGTTTCATCATTGGTTCAGTAGGGCTGGGTTTTAGCAAGGACCTCACCTTAATATTCACAACAGTGGGTCAGAGTATGATTTCATGTTATGATTAGATGCTTCACATAACTTTATATTTTTCACAGTTTTGCTGTCAGTAGGAGATGCTTGGCAAAAAAATATATTGAAAAGATGGTTACTGGTACTTGTAGAAACTTTGGTATACAGCTGAACACTACAATTTATTTTAAATTTAAATGGTTTCTATGGCATTGCTTACTTCCACTCTGAAGTATTTTCTTCAGAATTACTGTTACGCTTTTATTTTAATGATAAACATTTAAGAGAAAATGTGAAGGGTATCATTTTATCTGTGTTAAGGATATCAATTGTTTCTCCTTGGATTCAGATAAATAAAGTTTATTGTCAGTTTATGTGAGGGAGGACTGGTGTTTTCCACTTTTGTTTGCAGTTGTCTGCCATGGGTAGACTACATTTAATTCAAAGTGCTGTCGTTCAATTATATATATATATATAATCAATTATACATTTTAAATCTGATTAGTTTATCTGGTTTGCAAATTAGGGTTGTAAAATTATATATTTACTGAACATATAAAATATCTAGTATAGCCAAAGTATTAATTACATTGCATCTAGATGAATGCAAAGAAATTAATTGACATGCTTTCAAACATGCTTTTTAAATGACACATGAGTTTTGGTAACATGGACAGAGAAAACATTTAACCATCTTCTGCTCAGAAACCTTGTAAAAACTTTAACTTTTACCAGCAATCTTCAAATTATCTTATTTTATGTTCAACATAAGAAAGCAACTCATACAGGTTTGGAATGACATGAGGGTGAGTAAATGATGACAGAATTTTCATTTTTGGGTGAACCATCCCATAATTAGATTTGCCACATGGGAACCAAACAGAAATGCAAAATGAGTCTCTCTGTGTGTGTGTGTGTGTGTGCGGACAGGGTATTTGTCATGTTGTGGGTTCATAAATCTGTTTACAAAGTCAGAAACAAACAAACAAGCAAATAGCTTCTTTTTATATAGGCTATGGCTATTGAGCCTTCAAATAGCTCTCTGAAACTACACCCGAGATGGCTTGTGCATGTGAAATGAGAAAATTAAAACTTTGTCGTAGAGCTAAACCATATACATTGTTAGAAAGGTCTTGAACCAGAGAGTAACATATGTAAGTATGAAGATTCTACATAGCTCCTGTTTTGAAATACTGACCTTTGAAACATCACCTTGGTGCATATTTGAAGGCTTGTAATTAAGCAATAAAAAGGGCTACACACATGGGACTAACTGTTATAGAGAGCTCTTGTCCTCATTTATGATGTAAATATAGTCAACAGCTCTGGATATTGTCAAATCGGGTTAAAAGTAATTTGAACCCATTTAAAATTTAGACATTTAAAATCTGTTTACATAGATATGTTTACAATCCGCCTAAACTCCACACTGTACTCTCAACTCACTATTTGCAATATCCAATTCTAAGAAATACACGATTTTTTTAAAAACTACAATTCCCTATAGCTACTCTGTGCAGCTTGATACAAATCAAGCACTGCAGTTGTAGTATCTGGTTTGCGAATTAGGGTTGGAAATTAGGGTTGTAAAAAGATATATCTACTGAATATATCAAATATCTAGTACAACCAATCTATTAATTACGCTGCATCTAGATGATTTACGTTAAGAAAATCTGAATATATTTGTTTATTTAAGACTTTTTAGCCGAAATGTAGAACGCGCAAACCCCGCCCACAACACAATGCACTTCCGTAACCTTCTGCTACCAAAAATGTATTTCTCTGAATCGAAGGAGAAATGTGCAAAAGTTATATTAACATATCTTATTGTTGAGTTATCTGTTTGTTGTTGTTTTTTCGTGGACAAATGTTGAATTCATCATTTTAAAAAAAGTGTCTTGTGAATAAAATACTTTTGGACGGAAGTACGTTATGCAAGCCACGTGGTTTCAGCGATAGCAACGTAACAACCATGGCAACGAACAACGAACAAACTAAATGTAATATACATTCAATGAAAGAAGAAAGTGAAAATAAAACGAAAACAGCCAATGGGAAGAAGAGAAAAAATGTGTTAAATTACATAGGCTTGGATCTGGAGAATTTCAAGCCAATAACAGTTATGTAGGAACATACTGAATGTGGCACACTGTCACATACGGATTTTGACTGTAAATTCATTGTATGTTATTTAGTAAATTACTTTTCATTGACTTTAAATGTGCTGTTAATAAGTGCAGAGCACCATGGCTGAAAACATGGCTGTAAATCGTAGAGTCAATACACCTCTATGTTCCCTTTTATTTTATGTTTTTACAAACTCATAGTTGCTTCAGAGGATTCAAGATCCAATAATTTATTTTCATTTCAACTCAGTCGAAGGGGATTTTGATGGTGAGCTCACAAAAAACAAAACACCTCCCACACATTTGTACATTACAGTAAATAACATATTACATTATGGTAAACACAATTTTTTTTTTTAGATTAGATTAGATTCAACTTTATTGTCATTATGCAGAGTACAAGTACAGAGCTAATGAAATGCAGTTAGCATCTAACCAGAAGTGCAAGAATATAGTGTTTTATATACATAAAAGTGCTGAGTAAGTAAAGCTATGATATACAGAATGTACAGTGGAGTTGCTATATACAATATTGATCAGAGTATATACAGAATATAAATATGAATGCAATGTAGGGATTGTATGTACATTATGAACAGAGCAATGAAGGATTATATATATGTTATGAACAGCAGGAACGTGAGAACAGTGGTAATAAATACAGTTGGATGAGTGTGCAAAAATATTGTTGAACAATGTATTCTATGCAAAATAACAGTAGTGCAATATTTTTTATATAAATATTTTACTCTGCTTGTACAGTTACACTTATAGAGAGTTTATTTTTTAATTTTGTACTCATACAGACAGACTAGTGGGGATATGTATGCTTAAATACAGGGCCTAAGCTTTAAAATAGATCAGACCTAGTAAAACAACATGTCTGCACAAGTTATGCAGTAAAGTAATTATATTATATTATATTATAATACCTTGAATGAGAGCAGCTTACTGCAGTCCTAAAGATTTAAGGAAAACATAGATTTATGAGAGGAATAGGGATCTTTTTTCACAAGTTTAATTAATATTTCATGGACTCGAATGAAATTCTGCAACAATGATTAACCTCGAGGCTTTGAGCTGTCAAGATGTGATAGCAGGTATTCCTCTACATCCTTTTCATCAACAAACACGTGGGTTCTGTGTAATGGATCAACCACACTTGTACTGCGGCTTTACTTCCTCACAAGGCCAAAGTTGGCATCCAATATGACAATCATATCTCCATCCGCCTGGAAAACAAACACTTACAGTAACACTGGTTTTGTACCCGCACCAGGTTTATACATTTATACTATTACTATTCTATTACAATACTACATACACAAATTAACTTTTAAGTTTGATATTAATTCAGATTTTATTTCTATGCCATTAATTTAATCAAACAAGAACCACGCTGGAATTATAACCAACCTTTGGACATGCTGGGCATATGGTTCCATCATTTAATTGTGCAAATATCAACCAAACTTCTTTGTCGGAAGTGGTGATGCCTAAAATGGGATATGGGGTGTTGCAAAAAACCCTCAACAGAAACCTGACACTCCAGTGACAGAGAAACAGAAAGCTCTAGCAGAGGGATGGAGAAGGCTGTCTGGTCAGAGCCCATATCTCAGCAGAGTACAGGTTTCTGGTTCACACGCACACATGTTGACTGTAACGGTGCAGAGCCGTCCTGCCAAATATAAAGAGGAAAATAACATAAAAACATAACCTAGTACTACTATAGACTACCATATCAGTATAAATTAAATTAAATGTATGAATTTAGCAGACGCTTTTATCCAAAGCTTCAGATTCAGGCTATAAATTTTTACCTATCATGATAGTATATAAACTATAACTATCATGACTTTTTTTTTTTTATTGCATCACAAATTTGATTAATTCCTTAAAGGAAATCATTACTCCACATGTAATAGGATTGAATTCCTTAACCTGTCAATAAAATTAAATACATTAAGATTTTGTATCAGGTAAAATGACAAACCTGTGCTGACAATGATCTTCATGTCCTTTGTGTTCACAGCATGGGTGCCATGGGCTTCAGGTAAATATAAGAATAACCCCAGGGAGGATGGCTCATAGTAAACATTCTGTAAGAAAGATGGATAGCTCTAATGTTTTTAAAACAACAAACTTGTGACACTAACAGTTGATACTGCATAGTGCTAAAACAATTTGAAGTATCTAATGAATCTGTTGACATTACTGTGAGTTTGCTGTCTGTATGCAAGTATAGCAATAGCAATGTAAGACTGTATGCTATTGTTCTTACATTCCACTTTTCAGGAAGATGCAGTAAATTTCTGTGAATCCTCTTCAGGCAAACCTCACAGAACACTGCAGTGGAGCTGCACTCAATGCACCTATAATCAGCATGTTCTCGGCAGACAGCACACTGGGTAGTGACTGATGCTGAACATTCAAACGTCACCTTAAGCATCTCATCCTTGACTGCATCCCAGGCATGAAGCTCTCTCTTCTTTGCCTTACTGTATGCGCTCTCAGAACAGCTTGGTGTCGCATCATCAGGTTCAGCAGGTTGAGATGTAATAGAAGGGTCTGAAGGGTGGGTCTGATTGTAGCTGGGCTGGGGAAGACCTTGACTGAGGTAAGAAAACTTGCAGGGCCCACCATAGACCTCCTCACCAACTTAATTTTAACGTTCCTGAAACGTGGGGTCATCTTAAGTGCTTTTCCCATATCTGAAATCAAATATTTGACAATTATTACATAAAGCAAAGTGCAACCCGTACCGTACTTCTTATCACAGTCTAAAAGACAGAAACACATGAGTGAAAATGGGATGCAGCCAGATGAGGGATATTTGGTGCGATAGTTAGATACAGCTAGCTAGATATATAGATTGCAAGATAGATAGATAGATAGATAAATACACATAGAGCTAGATAGATTATATAAATAGATACACAGCTAGCTAGCTATATATAAACTGCTAAAAAAAAAATAAAGGGAACACTTGTGGGTTATATTGTGTTGTTAAGTATTCCCTTTATTTTTTTGAGTAGGTATATGGATAGAAAGACAGATCCAAAGCCTCCTGAAATAGGATCAAATCCAGCCAAGCTTGGTTCAAACCCACAGAACTTTATTTTACACTCTAGTCAAGATCCCAAGGTTTCCAAACAGTCGTAAAATACATCTTGTGTTTAATATTTCTCTCAAGTCAATATGGGTTACATTAGTCCAATGTTCCGGCTTCAGTGAGGCGTTATCGAGCATACACAATATAAGCCGGTATGAGTGTAAAAAGTCATTTTGACAGTTTAACTCGAAACTTAATTCCTCCATTAGCTTCAGGCGTAAATACAAACTCATATTAGCAACGTTAATGCTCACATAATAAAGCATGCAACGTTAACGTAACGACAGGCTAATAACGTAATATTGTCTAGCGATAACGTTTGCAGATACATCGCAATACGGTTATCTCATATCAACAATCATGACACGCAATACGAGTGTATGTATTGTTTTCCATTACAGTTTAAATGCTCATTTTTATAATTTTAATAGTCTTACCTGAAAATATTAAGCAGGAAATATCGCAACGTTCCCGCATTCGTCCAGTAGACTTCCGATTACAGGTGAGCAGGAATTCTGGGATTGGATCTGGAGTCTTCTCTTGTATATTTGTTGGTGATCAACCATTTGGATGGATGATCACGGCCTTCTGAGCCTACTAGTAGGCGCAGGAGGCCCCTCCTGGCCCATTTCTATGGGCTGATAACCGCTGATAACGCCCCATTCAATCGAGTGATAACGTTCGAATCGGGTGAAAATACATAATGAGCGGGAAAATACCACACAATAGTGAATGTTGAACTAATTATGTTGAAAATGTATGAAGAAATCGAAGATTAGATGCCTCAGAGAAAGTCCATCTGGAGAACTGGGAAAGGCATCTCGGTGTTTGGAGAATAGTCGATAGGCGGGTGAAATATGCGCCATCAGCATGTCCGAAGTGACTCGAGTCCGCAGAGTGTCGTTGGCTCGGGGTTTCTTCGGTATCGGAGCTGTAGCATTGTCGGTCGAAGTCTGGTAGCGACGTCGTTGTTCCTCAGATGAATCTGGGTATGATGCGCTCCCACAGGAACTGCCAAACACATTGCAACATCGGCTGCCAGAAGTTTGCATTCTGCGCTGTCGTAGTCGGCGAGTCTGAGCTCCTCCTGCAGCTGTACATAACGATGGTCACGGATGTAGTTTCTTCAGGCATCGGAGCAAACGGCTGAAACACCACAGAAGATGAGATGAATGATCGTCCAAGGCAAAATGTGTGAGCTCCACAAGCTCTCCATTCAATTTATATGCTATGAAGAGTAGTGTTCGCGCTGCGCTGTTACTGATCAGCGCTGCGCTGGGGAGATCAGCTCGGTGGCGCTGGTGAACACGTCCTCTCTGCGCTGTCGAGTCGGTCGCGGAGCTCGGTCCATTGAGCCGCGCCTGTGACCGGTCAGCGCTGCGCGAACACTTTAATACCGCACTGTTTATCCTACATTAGGTGTGTTTGGCTAGCCATGAGCGCAAATGAAAGACAATTTCATGGGAATGTGTAACCTGTCATAGCCTATAAATTGAATTTAAAGCTTGTGGAGCTCACACATTTTGCCTTGGACGATCATTCATCTCATCTTCTGTGGTGTTTCAGCCGTTTGCTCCGATGCCTGAAGAAACTACATCCGTGACCATCGTTATGTACAGCTGCAGGAGGAGCTCAGACTCGCCGACTACGACAGCGCAGAATGCAAACTTCTGGCAGCCGATGTTGCAACGTGTTTGGCAGTTCCTGTGGGAGCGCATCATACCCAGATTCATCTGAGGAACAACGACGTCGCTACCAGACTTCGACCGACAATGCTACAGCTCCGATACCGAAGAAACCCCGAGCCAACGACACTCTGCGGACTCGAGTCACTTCGGACATGGCGCATATTTCACCCGCCTATCGACTATTCTCCAAACACCGAGATGCCTTTCCCAGTTCTCCAGATGGACTTTCTCTGAGGATCACACATTTTTCAGAACAAAGCAATTATTTTATGGCAATGCTGTAATGTAATTGTTATTTTAACCTCTGGACATCTTGAATTTCTTTGTACATTTTTAACATCTATTTTCTATTTACTCTGTTTGCTGTTTTCCGCTCTTTGTCATTTTCTGTTTCTTTATGTGGATTTGGGAAGAAATACTGTATGTCCTCATTGTAAAGGCTTTAAAACTTTGTTGAATAAAACAAATGAAATCTTATTTAAATAGAGAGTCTGTGAGTATGATTTTTGCTTTAATTGGGTCGGTGGCAAAATGTGTACGTTTCTAAAACATATTTTTCAGCCAGCATGTTTAGTTTTGCTTACAGCTTAAACTTTACCTGAAGTTTCCAGCTCTGACTCAAAAGCTGAACTGTCCACCCCCTCTTGTTCAACAGCAGGAGCACTTGCAGCACTAGTGCCAGTGTTGAGTAGCTACTCGAGACTCGGACTCGGTCTTGGACTCGGGCTCGAGACCGTATTTTAATGGTCTCGGTCTTGTCATGGATTCGTGTGCATATTGACTCGGACTCGAACAAATTAGGCTTATGCCCGAGTCCACTCGAGTCCCAATCAAAATATTTCATGATTATTACTGTATGTTAATGTTTATTTAAATTGATGTATGTTTGAGACATCCAATGACTGGTGATTTTCTTTTGACGTGAGACGTTAGGCCAGCGACACACCGGATGTGTGGCGCAAGCGTCTCAGCTGCGTGGCATGTCTGTTTTTAATTCGGCTCCCATGTTAACAGGTTAGATCTTGCAGACTGCCTGCGTGAGACGCGCGGAAAACCCGTGCATGCTAGAAATAGAACCGACGCCTATTTTTCACGCGACACGCGTGCATGTTGGAAGCGTTTCCAGGCAAAATATACTAGGAAAATATGTTTATATGTCATTTTGTACACAAATACATATTAATTCGTGACATTTTGATATTTGAAAGTCTATAGGCTGGCATAAATTCAGATATAAATGTTATTTAAAAAATAAATTAATAATGAACGATTTTCAAATATTGCACCTGTCAAACATACTCTATTGTGCCGTCAATACTGTTGACGGTGTCCTATCAGTAGGTGTGTAAAAAAAAAAAAAAAAGTTGATATTGTTGTCATGAAGACAAGAGCCTGGTCTGTCGGCGGTCTCCCTCTATGTTTCCTACAGCAGCAGCAGCGCGCCAAGCGCCGCGTGGAGGCACGCTTCTGGTGTGTAAACACAGAAAACGCGAAGCAGCCACCACACTTCTGGCACGCAGCAGCAAGAGACGCCACGCAGCCTGTGTGTCACCGGCATTAAGTTACCCTCCTGCCATCCGCCTGTAGTGATCCCGCTTTCCAGGAAGCCACATTGCTACATTATTTCTCTCAACTGTGTTATTTTTACAAAGTAGGACAAAATGGTCACAGAAAAAAACAAATATCGTTTAATTAAATTATATAATGAATACAGACACAGACTGACTGTCTCAACACTAAACATCTCCCCCCAAAAACATGTCTAACAGAATGCATTGAACCAGTGGTGGACGAAGTACACAAATCAAGTACTTGAGTAAAAGTACAGATACATATGGTAAAATATTACTCCAGTAAAAGTAAAAGTACTCCTTTTTCAATTTTACTGAAGTGAAAGTACAAAAGTACTCAATTTTTTATGTACTTAAGTAAAAAAGTACTGCAAGATAGATGTTTGCAATTTTATATAGGCTACTTAATTTAATTTTATATTAGCACATTTTTTTATAATCCTACTGCTCAAAATACCTTGGATTTTTTCAAAATAACCACTATATGGAGTCAAGATATATTTTTGTTGTTGATATGGACTACGCTGATGAGAGTAATGTTCACTGTGAAGCTTACACTGTGATTTACCTGAGAGAAAACAGAGATGACCATCTGATCTTTACCAGTAAGAACAAAGTATTTTAAAGTTAGTTGTTTTACTGAACATCAAAGTTACAGTACAGACCAAAAGTTTGGACACACCTTCTCATTCAAAGAGTTTTCTTTATTTTCATGACTATGTAAATTGTAGAGTCACACTGAAGGCATCAAGGGCTATTTGAGCAAGAAGGAGAGTGATGGGGTGGTGCGCCAGATGACCTGGCCTCCACAGTCACCGGACCAGAACCCAATGGAGATGGTTTAGGGGTGAGCTGGACCTCAGACAGAAGGCAAAAGGGCCAACAACTGCTAAGCAACTCTCAGGGAACTCCTTCAAGACTGTTGGAAGACCATTTCAGCTGACTACCTCTTGAAGCTCATCAAGAGAATGACAAGAGTGTGCAAAGCAGTAATCAGAGCAAAAGTATGGAGCCAAAAGAGTCTCAATAAAGATAAATGCACACACTACATTCACATATGCACACCCAGGATTCATACATGCACACACATGATTCATAAATACACAAACAGGATACACAAATGCGCACAAAATTTACAAATGCACACACAGAATTTAAAAAGCACAGAAGATTCACAAATGCATACATAATTCAGAAATACACACACAATTCAGAAATACACACACAATTCAGAAATGCAAACAACATTTACAAATGCACTCAAGATTCACAAATGCACAGGACAAGATTCAGAAATGTATTTCTGTTGAACACACACATATATCTTGATTTACAAACTGCTTGCGGTCTGTGAACTTCACTGCATTTGTGTGTGAATTTTGAGACTCCTCTGACTTGGCTCGACCATAGACTGTAAAAAAATATGGACGTAGTGTCCGTGACGTCACCCATAGACTCCTCATTAGCGGTTTTGAAGCCTAAAGTGTGTAGAGCGGACCGTCGCCCATCTTGGCAGCGCGTCACCGCGCGACTCTCCCGGATAATCGAAAATGGGCAAAAAGGCAGGAGCTGATTGCTGAAGCCACGCCCACCTAGTGCGACGGCATTGTCAGCAGCGGCAATCCACCTGTCACTCAAGTGGCCACGCCCTTAATTATGCAGAACTTTAAGGCTTAATATAATTTAGACGGATGAGTTTTAAAAAAATTCACCCCCCTCACAGTTGTCATGAAGGGCAAAATTAGCAATATAGACCAAAATCATTTTTTGAACCAGGCTGTAAACATGTTTTTTTCTGCTGTAAAGTTGGCCATTTAAACATGTGGAGTCTATGGGACTGAATTGCAGTTTTAGTCACTTCCTCATCTTCCTTATTGGCTTCACGAGAGAGAGCGGGAGGTTGCCGCCATAGACAGTAAAAGAAATGGATACAGCAACCCCACTGGAACTCAATTGAGACAAGTGAAGCCCATTTTTAGTGTTTTTTAGCACTTCGGTTTCTGACGCGCAGACTCAAACGAAGCTTGACGACGTCAGCAACCTGTCTGACAGATGTAAATCTTCTAAGTGGCTGTGCGTGCAAACTGCCATCGTTAATCTTGCAGAGAGTAAGTATTCTGATTAATTATTTTGTATAGTATTTTAAAATGTAATGCCAGAACGCCATATTAAGTTAATTGCCTGCGAGCTTCTCTTTCTGTCTGTACGGTAATGTGACAGAGAGACGAGTGGTTATGATGCAATCGTTAGCCTATTTTTTACAAAAACTGTTTATACGGGGCCATAATGTAACATAGAAGGTAATGGAGCCCTTTATACATTGTTGTGTATCTTTTTAATTCGCTGCGAGAGGAAAGTGACTCTCCGGCTGCGGAAAGTGAGTCTCCTGCTGCGCAAAGTGGGTGTCCGCCTGCGCAAAATGAGTCGCCAGCTGCGTGAGGTAAGTGAGTCATTCCCTGAGGAAAGTGAGTCGTTCGCTGCTTGAGGAAAGTGAATCGTTCACTGAGGAAAGTGGATCGTTCATTTCTTTTTAAATTTTGTGTGTGTATGTATGAATCCTATGTGTGCATATGTGAATGTAGTGTGTGCATTTATCATTATTGACACTCTTTTGGCTCCATACAAAAGGTGGCTACTTTGAAGAACCTACAATATGACATATTTTCAGTTGTTTCACACTTTTTTGTTATGTATATAATTCCATATATAATTCCACATGTGTTAATTCATAGTCATGAAAATAAAGAAAACTCTTTGAATGAGAACGTGTGTCCAAACTTTTGGTCTGTACTGTAACTCTATATATGACATGATAATAAGGCCTGAAGTTAGGAAGAACATTAAGGAAAATACAATTATATTTTCATAATGATTTTTTCTTTCTCAAACCTTGTCTGTGGTTTAAAAACACCCCTGGCCAAACGGGGTGCATCTCTTCCCACTTTGATAATCACTGTAGTTACCATGTCCTGAACATCACATCCTTTCTTTTCTACCCAGGTGTAATCTACATATATATATATATATATATATATATATATATATATAGGTGGTTGAATAAAAATATTTGGACATTATAAAAAATTAAAAATCTTAGCTAGACAGTTAGCATCAGCTAACAATATTTACTTATTTTCAGTACGGTTATGAATAAACATTTATGTCTGTCTACTCTTCTAGTTAATCCAAACAATATACATATGTATAACGTTACTGTTGATAAACAATATAAAAACAGACGTCACATAGGACATTTTAATAAAACTGTTTAACATTAGGGCAGCGGGGAATTTCTAGATTGAGAGTGTTTTTAGTCGGGGTGGATTGATCATGAGACCACATCGTGCTTGGTTGGGTAGCAGGATGGTCTCCTCACTTATTTTTTTGAAAAGTAATTATGCCCATCTGTAATCTTCACAACATCTAAAGTGCACATAATCCAAGACATTGTAAGGATATTAGCAGTCATTAGTTAAGCTTCAAGGTTAAAAGTTATGTAAAAGCTGTTACAGTTGAACATTTACAGGTATAGTGGTAGTACAGTAATGTTACTTGTGCTAGAAAGGTTATATGGATGTGTATAGTGGTACAACGATGTTATGTGAAAATGAGCACTTAATATTGACAAGTTACAATTCATAATACTAATAAAATTACCTTTACACCACATACTATGTGGCCCTTTTACCCTTTATTGTTTCCACCAAACATTTTACATACTCTTGAAGATTTCTTTAAGTCTTGTCAAAGATCCAATCTCTCTGGACTCGATCTGGACTCGGACTCGAATGAGCTGGTCTCGACTACAACACTGACTAGTGCTACTGTTGCTTCCTTCGTCACCTTCAAAATTAATAAGCATTGTACACTAGGCTAAGCATCAATCATGCCGATGTGAACGCAGCCATCGTTTCGTTTGTATATATATATATTTATCAGGGGTGAAATGGTTCACAAAATTCACGGTTCGGTTCGATACGATACACTGATGTCACGGTTCGGTACGTTTTAGATACAGCTAAAAGAAAAAATTGGCAGATAAATATCCTTGATTTTTTACAAATATTTTATTTTTTAAAACTACAGTAACAAAGTATGTTTTTTTTTACATTGAACAATGATGGCGCTATTCTTTATCCATCTTCTATGGTGTTTTCTTAGCAGCATACTGTATAAAACAAAAACAGCTCCTTATAAGAAAAAATGAAAATGTTATATTGTTGTATTAGTTATGAACAAATACAAAGATGGAACTCTTTTTAGATGGAACTCTATAAATCTTTATATATAGTGTGTTTTTACTCAATTGGTTCTCTATGTGGGCTTTTGTTTTTTGGTACAAAACAGGAATTACGGTCTGGCTGTAGTTACTCACTACAGAGTATGGTCCCATATCCACGCCTATAAATGTACCAATCGCCGCGGTGATGTCTTTTGCCCTGTTTGAATCGGTTGGAAATGTCTGTCTAAATGCTGCGGGGATAGTTTGTGGCGTGTATGTTTCTCCTTTTATTCGTCTTGATCCAGATACTGACACACTGGGGTGATGTAAATGAGTTGACATGTTTGAAGTAGCCTATTCCCGCTGGTGTACTCTATTGTCATGTAACCGATGCGACATACCGTTGTTTTTTTATCCACCACTCTCTTGCCATCACCATCATAGCTTACAGGGAATCCAAGGTGCACCCAAACACCAGACCTGTTGGTTATTGAAGGATCTTCTATTTCTAGTCTGTTAAACGCATTAACCATTTTGCAACGAGCCTTCAGCGCGTACTGAATGAGCGAGCGCCTGACTGAGTAGCCTAACATAAACATATAAGTTGGTGTTTATTTTTCTTCGGGGGTGTCAGTGGCGTTGCCTGTAACGTCGTATGGGATATTGGGCTACCTTGCTGAACGCATAACATTATATTTCACTCACTTCTTTATTTTCCAAATGTAATTAATTAGTCCAACGAACCATTCGGTACATAATGCGTACTGTGTACCGAACCGAAAGCCTCGTACCGAACGGTTCGATACGAATACGTGTATCGTTACACCCCTATTATATCTATATCTATATTCTAGATATTTATATATATATATATAGCGGTGTCATGAGGTATTGACTCCCAGCAGCCAGCTATCACCAAAGCCATGCACTCTCTTCAGCAACCTGGCAAACTGCAGAGGTGGCCCACACAAAAGAGTCTGGAGAGGGCCTGATATTAGAGACCCAGGGAGGAAAAGGTCTGATGTTGAAGGGCCAGGCCGGAGAGGGCCTGATGTTGGAGGCCTGAACTTTGAAGGCAAAGGCCTGGTTGATGCACATGTATCTATACCTCCAAGGATCATTCCATTGTAACAGGCACCAGGATGGCCAAAACTTTCTCTTCCTCTAGGACAGGAGGAACTGAATTGATACCACATCAGTCTTGTTTGCTTCCCTCTTACGTGCTGGATCCCTCCGTTTTGTCACACTTGCAAAGTCCCTCCACTTATTACTGACTTCTGCTGGGCTTTGTTCATATCCATAGACAGCATCATTTATTTTTTGAGTGATTTCTGCACAGATTTGATTTTTGTCAGCATTTGTAATGCTGTTTTGCAGCTTTGAAAATAGCTGGACTTTATTATTTTCCGCCTCCTCCAAAAAATCAGCAATTTCATGCTTTGAAAATTGGGGTTTTTGTGTCATTTTCATTAACACATGGCAGAATGGCAAGGTGACTTAAATAGGAAAAATTTAGCAAAATAATCATCAGGTGTTTTAAGACCCATCTTTTTTCAGTTGTGGTTGAGTAGCCTATCAATATCAAATAAGAAATAGTATTTATATGAAATTGTGAAATTATTGACATTGGGATCAGAAAAGAGCACATTTTAACTCCATGTGTGTATATAATTGCAGAACAAATGAATGATTCGTTATTACTTGACTCCTATGATGTCATTTCAAAAGCATAATTGGAGTCGAAGAAAAGAGAAAATAAAACCAAATTACTGTATGTGCTCATAGCTCCAGTCAACCATTAGATCGAAGAAGAACGACGGCTAAAACCAACATAGTTTGAACTATGGATCTGCGACACAGGTAACGTAGGTTTTGGGAAACAGCTGTGACTAGCTAGTTCGTTTCCATAACGATGCATCGTACGATGGTGGTTAATCAGCGAGTTACGTCGTAGTACGGGAAATGCACCCCTGAGCGTCATTTACGCCGGCCTCAGCAGTCGGTTGATATCGCCGGGGGCCCCCCCTCAGCCGTGGGCCCCTATAATCGTTGCCCTGTTGACTTGACATAGATTTTCACAATTTAATGATTTGAAAATATGCCTGAATAAACATCTTCATCTAGCATGCCACTTCTGTGACATTTATATATATATATATATATATATATATATATATATATATATATATATATATATATATATATATATTCATTTAAAAATGTCACTGGTGTTACATTGTTTCATCTTCATATAAATAATTAGAAACCATTTAGAAAAGCATTTAGATTGCCCAAATTTAATCCACAATCATAATGACAGACTCACTACTTAAATCAGTTTTCATTTGTTTTATTCAAGATGTTACACTTATACAATGAGGTCAATGAGGTCTGCCTAAATCCACAGAAACAGAGAAATACATAATGAGCGGGAAAATACCACACAATAGTGAATGTGGAACTAATTATGTTGAAAATGTATGAAGAAATCGAAGATTAGATGCCTCAGAGAAAGTCCATCTGGAGAACTGGGAAAGGCATCTCGGTGTTTGGAGAATAGTCGATAGGCGGGTGAAATATGCGCCATCAGCATGTCCGAAGTGACTCGAGTCCGCAGAGTGTCGTTGGCTCGGGGTTTCTTCGGTATCGGAGCTGTAGCATTGTCGGTCGAAGTCTGGTAGCGACGTCGTTGTTCCTCAGATGAATCTGGGTATGATGCGCTCCCACAGGAACTGCCAAACACGCTGCAACATCGGCTGCCAGAAGTTTGCATTCTGCGCTGTCGTAGTCGGCGAGTCTGAGCTCCTCCTGCAGCTGTACATAACGATGGTCACGGATGTAGTTTCTTCAGGCATCGGAGCAAACGGCTGAAACACCACAGAAGATGAGATGAATGATCGTCCAAGGCAAAATGTGTGAGCTCCACAAGCTTTAAATTCAATTTATAGGCTATGACAGGTTACACATTCCCATGAAATTGTCTTTCATTTGCGCTCATGGCTAGCCAAACACACCTAATGTAGGATAAACAGTGCGGTATTAAAGTGTTCGCGCAGCGCTGACCGGTCACAGGCGCGGCTCAATGGACCGAGCTCCGCGACCGACTCGACAGCGCAGAGAGGACGTGTTCACCAGCGCCACCGAGCTGATCTCCCCAGCGCAGCGCTGATCAGTAACAGCGCAGCGCGAACACTACTCTTCATAGCATATAAATTGAATGGAGAGCTTGTGGAGCTCACACATTTTGCCTTGGACGATCATTCATCTCATCTTCTGTGGTGTTTCAGCCGTTTGCTCCGATGCCTGAAGAAACTACATCCGTGAACATCGTTATGTGCAACTGCATATCGCTGTCGAAGCCTGATTTGGGGAGGAGCTCAGACTCGCCGACTACGACAGCGCAGAATGCAAACTTCTGGCAGCCGATGTTGCAGCGTGTTTGGCAGTTCCTGTGGGAGCGCATCATACCCAGATTCATCTGAGGAACAACGACGTCGCTACCAGACTTCGACCGACAATGCTACAGCTCCGATACCGAAGAAACCCCGAGCCAACGACACTCTGCGGACTCGAGTCACTTCGGACATGGCGCATATTTCACCCGCCTATCGACTATTCTCCAAACACCGAGATGCCTTTCCCAGTTCTCCAGATGGACTTTCTCTGAGGATCACACATTTTTCAGAACAAAGCAATTATTTTATGGCAATGCTGTAATGTAATTGTTATTTTAACCTCTGGACATCTTCAATTTCTTTGTACATTTTTAACATCTATTTCTATTTACTCTGTTTGCTGTTTTCCGCTCTTTGTCATTTTCTGTTTCTTTATGTGGATTTGGGAAGAAATATTGTATGTCTTAATTGTAAAGTCTTAACACCTTTGTTGAATAAAACAAATGAAACCTTATTTAAATAGAGAGTCTGTGAGTATGATTTTTGCTTTAATTGGGTCGGTGGCATAAACCTGCAAATTTTAACAAACGTACAAAATGTGTAAGTTTCTAATATAGTTCAGGTTTTTGTTTTTCTGTCTTTCCATAAAAACTTTTTTTGAAGGCAGAGGGAGACAGCCACCACTCCAACCTTTCATGAGGAAAGGAAAGCACCGACCCGGCTGCACATCTTTGTGGGTCTTCTCCTCGGGATGAGTCTTTGTCCCAGTTCAGGCCTATAACACCAAACCCCCGACTGGAAGAAGAAAGCCCTCCTATTTACAACTCTGACAATTTTCAAAAGTATGTGAAGTTGACAACATAGACTCTGAGCAATTATTCCAGTAAACTTGCACAATGTTCTTGAATGAATGATGTCAGTCTGTTATTGTAGCGATGCATTGATTTTACATTTTCACTGCCATAAACACGACGCTGATCAAAACGAACTATGGTTGATTCATTTCATTCAGACAGCCTCTTTGGCGGTCCTTGGCCAATGAAGACTGCGAAACATCTAGACTCTCTTCCATCAGTCTGAAGAAGAGACAACATCCAATCAGTTTGTTACAGGTGTCCGGAAATAATGGTATGAAAAGAAAAGCCAATCGGAGTTCTTGAAGGCAATGCAACACTTGTTGCCGGACAGAAAGTAAATATATATGTTTGAGGACTGAAGACTAACATCCTGGGTTTGCTGGTGACAATCCTCTTCTCTTGACATTCATGAAAAAATAATTAAATTATATGAAATTGTTTGACTTTCAGGGCCGTAGCTGGGGTTATATGGAATTACATTTGCTTCAATAAAAATGAACGAAACTTTTTCAGGAACTATCAAACATATGCCATTACAAAAGAAGAAAAACACAATGAAAATAATAAAAAAATGAACTTAGTCGCGCAAATTTAAAAGACTCTTCAAATGTGCTTTATTCTTTGTTAAAGGAACACTCCGACTTTTTGGGACTTTAGCTTATTCACAGTATCCCCCAGAGTTAGATAAGTCCTTACATTCCTTTTTTATTGGTTTATTCTGACTCAGAGGAAGTGTCAGTCAAGTTAAAAAAGTAAACAGCTTAAGTAATTTGTGGATTAATGCTTATTGGAGACGCGAACCGTTTGAAACGATTCAGTTCGATTTGGAGAACTGGTTCAACCGGTTCACTAAGAAGAAGCGGTTAAATTGAACGATTTGTTCACGAATCGGACATCACTACCGGGAAGTACAGACGTCACTCAGTGGCGCGCATATTGAAAAGTGCTCGCAGTGATTCGTATTACTAAATATGTAAATAATATTTGACCTTCCATCGTCTCAGTCTGTAAAGATGAGCTTTTGTCCTTGAAGTAAGCTTGAAGTAAGCTAGTAAGCAAATATGATTTACATATTTAGTAATACAAAGCAGGACGTGTTGCATACAAACAGTGGCGGACTGGGACAGTAAATCAGGCCGGAATTTGACTCCACCCCAAGCCACCTCTGTTGTTGTAGTCACCACCACCCGATTCATGTGTCCACCAGACGGCTAAATTTTTGGCTCTTTCAGTTGTTTGAATTGGGTTATAATTAAAAAATAAATCAAAACCCTTAGACTGTGGACGGGCAAAATAATCAAATGAAGTATCAAGAAGTATCAAGGCATTCACTGTCTCTATTATCTTTCCCTTAATCCCCCTCTCTCTCACTCTGCACATTGAGTTTCTCTGCAATATGAAATAAGCACTTTCAATAATTTATATTAAGCAGCCATCAATTGTATGTCCCAATGAACACAGTCCTACTACTGATGACCTTATAAATCATAAAAGCACATATTTTTCAGCCAGCATGTTTAGTTTTGCTTATAGCTTAAACTTTACCTGAAGGCTCCAGCTCTGACTCAAAAGCTGAACTGTCCACCCCCTGTTGTTCAACAGCAGGAGCACTTGCAGCACTAGTGCTACTGTTGCTTCTTTCGTCACCTTCAAAATTAATAATCATTGTACACTAGGCTAAGCATCAATCATGCCGATGTGAACGCAGCCATCGTTTCGTTTGTATATATATATATATATATTTATCAGGGGTGAAATGGTTCACAAAATTCACGGTTCGGTTCGATACGATACACTGATGTCACGGTTCGGTACGTTTTAGATGCAGCTAAAAGAAAAAATTGGCAGATAAATCTCCTTGATTTTTTACAAATATTTTATTTTTTAAAACTACAGTAACAAAGTATGTTTTTTTTTACATTGAACAATGATGGCGCTATTCTTTACCCATCTTCTATGGTGTTTTCTTAGCAGCATACTGTATAAAACAAAAACAGCTCCTTATAAGAAAAAATGAAAATGTTATATTGTTGTATTAGTTATGAACAAATACAAAGATGGAACTCTTTTTAGATGGAACTCTATAAATCTTTATATAGAGTGTGTTTTTACTCAATTGGTTCTCTATGTGGGCTTTTGTTTTTTGGTACAAAACAGGAATTACGGTCTGGCTGTAGTTACTCACTACAGAGTATGGTCCCATATCCACGCCTATAAATGTACCAATCGCCGCGGTGATGTCTTTTGCCCTGTTTGAATCGGTTGGAAATGTCTGTCTAAATGCTGCGGGGATAGTTTGTGGCGTGTATGTTTCTCCTTTTATTCGTCTTGTTCCAGATACTGACACACTGGGGTGATGTAAATGAGTTGACATGTTTGAAGTAGCCTATTCCCGCTGGTGTACCCTATTGTCATGTAACCGATGTGACATACCATTGTTTTTTTATCCACCACTCTCTTGCCATCACCATCATAGCTTACAGGGAATCCAAGGTGCACCCAAACACCAGACCTGTTGGTTATTGAAGGATCTTCTATTTCTGGTCTGTTAAACGCATTAACCATTTTGCAACGAGCCTTCACTGCGTACTGAATGAGCGAGCGCCTGACTGAGTAGCCTAACATAAACATATAAGTTGGTGTTTATTTTTCTTCGGGGGTGTCAGTGGCGTTGCCTGTAACGTCGTATGGGATATTGGGCTACCTTGCTGAACGCATAACATTATATTTCACTCACTTCTTTATTTTCCAAATGTAATTAATTAGTCCAACGAACCATTCGGTACATAATGCGTACTGTGTACCGAACCGAAAGCCTCGTACCGAACGGTTCGATACGAATACGTGTATCGTTACACCCCTATTATATCTATATCTATATTCTAGATATTTATATATATATAGCGGTGTCATGAGGTATTGACTCCCAGCAGCCAGCTATCACCAAAGCCATGCACTCTCTTCAGCAACCTGGCAAACTGCAGAGGTGGCCCACACAAAAGAGTCTGGAGAGGGCCTGATGTTGGAGGCCCAGGGAGGAAAAGGTCTGATGTTGAAAAGCCAGGCAGGAGAGGGCCTGATGTTGGAGGCCTGAACTTTGAAGGCAAAGGCCTGGTTGATGCACATGTATCTATACCTCCAAGGATCATTCCATTGTAACAGGCACCAGGATGGCCAAAACTTTCTCTTCCTCTAGGACAGGAGGAACTGAATTGATACCACATCAGTCTTGTTTGCTTCCCTCTTACGTGCTGGATCCCTCCGTTTTGTCACACTTGCAAACTCCCTCCACTTATTACTGACTTCTGCTGGGCTTTGTTCATATCCATAGACAGCATCATTTATTTTTTGAGTGATTTCTGCACAGATTTGATTTTTGTCAGCATTTGTAATGCTGTTTTGCAGCTTTGAAAATAGCTGGACTTTATTATTTTCCGCCTCCTCCAAAAAATCAGCAATTTCATGCTTTGAAAATTGGGGTTTTTGTGTCATTTTCATTAACACATGGCAGAATGGCAAGGTGACTTAAATAGGAAAAATTTAGCAAAATAATCATCAGGTGTTTTAAGACCCATCTTTTTTCAGTTGTGGTTGAGTAGCCTATCAATATCAAATAAGAAATAGTATTTATATTAAATTGTGAAATTATTGACATTGGGATCAGAAAAGAGCACATTTTAACTCCATGTGTGTATATAATTGCAGAACAAATGAATGATTCGTTATTACTTGACTCCTATGATGTCATTTCAAAAGCATAATTGGAGTCGAAGAAAAGAGAAAATAAAACCAAATTACTGTATGTGCTCATAGCTCCAGTCAACCATTAGATCGAAGAAGAACGACGGCTCAAACCAACATAGTTTGAACTATGGATCTGCGACACAGGTAACGTAGGTTTTGGGAAACAGCTGTGACTAGCTAGTTCGTTTCCATAACGATGCATCGTACGATGGTGGTTAATCAGCGAGTTACGTCGTAGTACGGGAAATGCACCCCTGAGCGTCATTTACGCCGGCCTCAGCAGTCGGTTGATATCGCCGGGGGCCCCCCCTCAGCCGTGGGCCCCTATAATCGTTGCCCTGTTGACTTGACATAGATTTTCACAATTTAATGATTTGAAAATATGCCTGAATAAACATCTTCATCTAGCATGCCACTTCTGTGACATTTATATATATATATATATATATATATATATATATATATATATATATATATATATATATTCATTTAAAAATGTCACTGGTGTTACATTGTTTCATCTTCATATAAATAATTAGAAACCATATAGAAAAGCATTTAGATTGCCCAAATTTAATCCACAATCATAATGACAGACTCACTACTTAAATCAGTTTTCATTTGTTTTATTCAAGATGTTACACTTATACAATGAGGTCAATGAGGTCTGCCTAAATCCACAGAAACAGAAAAATACCACCCGATTCGAACGTTATCACTCGATTGAATGGGGCGTTATCAGCGGTTATCAGCCCATAGAAATGGGCCAGGAGGGGCCTCCTGTGCCTACTAGTAGGCTCAGAAGGCCGTGATCATCCATCCAAATGGTTGATCACCCACAAATATACAAGAGAAGACTCCAGATCCAATCCCAGAATTCCTGCTCACCGGTAATCGGAAGTCTACTGGACGAATGCGGGAACGTTGCGATATTTCCTGCTTAATATTTTCAGGTAAGACTATTAAAATTATAAAACTGAGCCTTTAAACTGTAATGGAAAACAATACATACACTCGTATTGCGTGTCATGATTGTTGACATGAGATAACCGTATTGCGATGTGTCTGCAAACGTTATCGCTAGATCATATTACGTTATTAGCGTGTTGTTATGTTAACGTTGGATGCTTTATGTGAGCATTAACGTTGCTAATATGAGTTTGTATTTACGTCTGAAGCTAATGGGGGAATTTAGTTTCTAGTTAAACTGTCAAAATGACTTTTTACACTCTTACAGGCTATTGTGTATGCTCGATAACTCCTCACTGAAGCCAGATCATAGGACTAATATAACCCATATCGACTTGAGAGAAATATTAAACACAAGACGTATTTTACGGCTGTTTGGAAACCTTGGGATCTTGACTAGAGTGTAAAATAAAGTTCTGTGGGTTTGGATCTATCTATCTATCTATCTATCTATCTATCTATCTATCTATCTGTCTGTCTGTCTGTCTGTCTGTCTGTCTGTCTGTCTGTCTGTCTGTCTGTCTCTCTCTTTCTCTCTATACTAGCTAGCTAGCTGTGTATATATTTATATAATTTATCTATCTATCTATCTATCTATCTATATATATATATATATATATATATATATATATATATATATATATATATATATATATATATATTTAGCTGTCTGTCTATCTGTCTGTCTCTCTCTTTCTCTCTCACTCTCTCTAAAGCTTGCTAGCTGTGTATATATTTATATAATTTATCTATCTATCTATCTATCTATCTATCTATCTATCTATCTATCTATCTATCTATCTATCTATCTATCTATATATATATACATGAAGCGTCATGAAACAGATTTTCATGATAGTATTTGGGAAGTACTTCACTCACACAAATTGCATTCATCAGTTTAAGAATGCTGAGTGTATTGAAAAGAATCATCAGGGCATCTACTTTACACGTTATCTTGTTTTTACAGAGTTGTTACAGATAAATGGTTTTCACAACCCAAGTACTGATTGTCGTTGTATGAATTTACTTTAAAAGGAGATGCTGACTAATGCGTTAAGTTTTCTGTGCATCTATTTTTTCTTCAGGCACAATGAATGATATTAAGGGCAGGTGCGCCACATTGGGGGAAGATGCAAAGCAGAAATACATTCAAGAGGCAGCAGCACTGAGGGCACATGGGCAGTCACAGGACACTAAACCCTGAGGTGAGGGATGCCCAAATTACAATGCACTTAAAGAAGCTGAAGTTAGATGTTTGGAAACAGGATTCATTTGCTAAGCATTAGTGGTATTCTTAAAGTATTAGATGGAAGGATGATCAACAGCAATTGTGGTGTGTGCAGAACATTGTGTTAGACAACTGGATTGTTTATCTCTAGTTTTTATCATAATTTCAAATGAGTTCGTTACAAAAAAATATTCCAGCTGATTTTTGTTTACAAGGCTATCAACATCAAATATTCTCACATTGAAGAAATTGTCAAAGACTCATACCACCATATCAAACTTGAAGCAGCTGAAGAAAAAAGTGGTCATGAGATTTGTTAAATTAAAATGTAGTTACCCCTCTGTTTCAGGTTTGATTTACATCAATTTCTGAAATGAAAAACCCAGAGTTTTCCTAAAGATCTGAGATGAATTGATGTGCAATACCCACATATTCCTTTGGCAACAGTTCAAAATGAACAAGCTGCCTTTGAGATGTTGCTTTAAATATAGTGATGAGTATGATTTAAACTAACTGGCTTGACTTTCAAAATATCTGTGTTTTTTCTTTGGTAGATGGAGGCAATTTGTGCTGTGTCTGCTGCGTCCATTTTTATGATAAGAAGAAGAATGCAAGAAAGAAGTGGCATTCATGGTCTCAGTGCACAGTGTGCCAATCATGGTCACACACAGCATGTGGCTTTAAAAAGAACAAGTGCGTTCACTGCCAGTGTCAAGACACCATGCTAACACCCTGAAGATGTATCTTGTTACTTGTTTGAGTTGTTTTTACTGTGTTGACGGCCCCCAACCCATCCATACAAACACACACACACACACACAATACATACATATGCTGCAAATTTATTGTAATGACCACACTTCACACGTAAGAAGAAAATTGTGATCTTTTTGTTATTTTCATTCACCCCATTTTTATTTATTATTGTTGTTTGTTGGCACCATCAATGTGTTCTCCTTTATACAGGACTTATGTGGGGACCAATAAAGTTATATTGTACTGAATTGAGTCTACATGTTTTTATATATATATATATATATATATATATATATATATATATATATATATATATATATATATATATATATATATACACCTGTTTCATCATTGGTTCAGTAGGGCTGGGTTTTAGCAAGGACCTCACCTTAATATTCACAACAGTGGGTCAGAGTATGATTTCATGTTATGATTAGATGCTTCACATAACTTTATATTTTTCACAGTTTTGCTGTCAGTAGGAGATGCTTGGCAAAAAAATATATTGAAAAGATGGTTACTGGTACTTGTAGAAACTTTGGTATACAGCTGAACACTACAATTTATTTTAAATTTAAATGGTTTCTATGGCATTGCTTACTTCCACTCTGAAGTATTTTCTTCAGAATTACTGTTACGCTTTTATTTTAATGATAAACATTTAAGAGAAAATGTGAAGGGTATCATTTTATCTGTGTTAAGGATATCAATTGTTTCTCCTTGGATTCAGATAAATAAAGTTTATTGTCAGTTTATGTGAGGGAGGACTGGTGTTTTCCACTTTTGTTTGCAGTTGTCTGCCATGGGTAGACTACATTTAATTCAAAGTGCTGTCGTTCAATTATATATATATATATAATCAATTATACATTTTAAATCTGATTAGTTTATCTGGTTTGCAAATTAGGGTTGTAAAATTATATATTTACTGAACATATAAAATATCTAGTATAGCCAAAGTATTAATTACATTGCATCTAGATGAATGCAAAGAAATTAATTGACATGCTTTCAAACATGCTTTTTAAATGACACATGAGTTTTGGTAACATGGACAGAGAAAACATTTAACCATCTTCTGCTCAGAAACCTTGTAAAAACTTTAACTTTTACCAGCAATCTTCAAATTATCTTATTTTATGTTCAACATAAGAAAGCAACTCATACAGGTTTGGAATGACATGAGGGTGAGTAAATGATGACAGAATTTTCATTTTTGGGTGAACCATCCCATAATTAGATTTGCCACATGGGAACCAAACAGAAATGCAAAATGAGTCTCTCTGTGTGTGTGTGTGTGTGTGCGGACAGGGTATTTGTCATGTTGTGGGTTCATAAATCTGTTTACAAAGTCAGAAACAAACAAACAAGCAAATAGCTTCTTTTTATATAGGCTATGGCTATTGAGCCTTCAAATAGCTCTCTGAAACTACACCCGAGATGGCTTGTGCATGTGAAATGAGAAAATTAAAACTTTGTCGTAGAGCTAAACCATATACATTGTTAGAAAGGTCTTGAACCAGAGAGTAACATATGTAAGTATGAAGATTCTACATAGCTCCTGTTTTGAAATACTGACCTTTGAAACATCACCTTGGTGCATATTTGAAGGCTTGTAATTAAGCAATAAAAAGGGCTACACACATGGGACTAACTGTTATAGAGAGCTCTTGTCCTCATTTATGATGTAAATATAGTCAACAGCTCTGGATATTGTCAAATCGGGTTAAAAGTAATTTGAACCCATTTAAAATTTAGACATTTAAAATCTGTTTACATAGATATGTTTACAATCCGCCTAAACTCCACACTGTACTCTCAACTCACTATTTGCAATATCCAATTCTAAGAAATACACGATTTTTTTAAAAACTACAATTCCCTATAGCTACTCTGTGCAGCTTGATACAAATCAAGCACTGCAGTTGTAGTATCTGGTTTGCGAATTAGGGTTGGAAATTAGGGTTGTAAAAAGATATATCTACTGAATATATCAAATATCTAGTACAACCAATCTATTAATTACGCTGCATCTAGATGATTTACGTTAAGAAAATCTGAATATATTTGTTTATTTAAGACTTTTTAGCCGAAATGTAGAACGCGCAAACCCCGCCCACAACACAATGCACTTCCGTAACCTTCTGCTACCAAAAATGTATTTCTCTGAATCGAAGGAGAAATGTGCAAAAGTTATATTAACATATCTTATTGTTGAGTTATCTGTTTGTTGTTGTTTTTTCGTGGACAAATGTTGAATTCATCATTTTAAAAAAAGTGTCTTGTGAATAAAATACTTTTGGACGGAAGTACGTTATGCAAGCCACGTGGTTTCAGCGATAGCAACGTAACAACCATGGCAACGAACAACGAACAAACTAAATGTAATATACATTCAATGAAAGAAGAAAGTGAAAATAAAACGAAAACAGCCAATGGGAAGAAGAGAAAAAATGTGTTAAATTACATAGGCTTGGATCTGGAGAATTTCAAGCCAATAACAGTTATGTAGGAACATACTGAATGTGGCACACTGTCACATACGGATTTTGACTGTAAATTCATTGTATGTTATTTAGTAAATTACTTTTCATTGACTTTAAATGTGCTGTTAATAAGTGCAGAGCACCATGGCTGAAAACATGGCTGTAAATCGTAGAGTCAATACACCTCTATGTTCCCTTTTATTTTATGTTTTTACAAACTCATAGTTGCTTCAGAGGATTCAAGATCCAATAATTTATTTTCATTTCAACTCAGTCGAAGGGGATTTTGATGGTGAGCTCACAAAAAACAAAACACCTCCCACACATTTGTACATTACAGTAAATAACATATTACATTATGGTAAACACAATTTTTTTTTTTAGATTAGATTAGATTCAACTTTATTGTCATTATGCAGAGTACAAGTACAGAGCTAATGAAATGCAGTTAGCATCTAACCAGAAGTGCAAGAATATAGTGTTTTATATACATAAAAGTGCTGAGTAAGTAAAGCTATGATATACAGAATGTACAGTGGAGTTGCTATATACAATATTGATCAGAGTATATACAGAATATAAATATGAATGCAATGTAGGGATTGTATGTACATTATGAACAGAGCAATGAAGGATTATATATATGTTATGAACAGCAGGAACGTGAGAACAGTGGTAATAAATACAGTTGGATGAGTGTGCAAAAATATTGTTGAACAATGTATTCTATGCAAAATAACAGTAGTGCAATATTTTTTATATAAATATTTTACTCTGCTTGTACAGTTACACTTATAGAGAGTTTATTTTTTAATTTTGTACTCATACAGACAGACTAGTGGGGATATGTATGCTTAAATACAGGGCCTAAGCTTTAAAATAGATCAGACCTAGTAAAACAACATGTCTGCACAAGTTATGCAGTAAAGTAATTATATTATATTATATTATAATACCTTGAATGAGAGCAGCTTACTGCAGTCCTAAAGATTTAAGGAAAACATAGATTTATGAGAGGAATAGGGATCTTTTTTCACAAGTTTAATTAATATTTCATGGACTCGAATGAAATTCTGCAACAATGATTAACCTCGAGGCTTTGAGCTGTCAAGATGTGATAGCAGGTATTCCTCTACATCCTTTTCATCAACAAACACGTGGGTTCTGTGTAATGGATCAACCACACTTGTACTGCGGCTTTACTTCCTCACAAGGCCAAAGTTGGCATCCAATATGACAATCATATCTCCATCCGCCTGGAAAACAAACACTTACAGTAACACTGGTTTTGTACCCGCACCAGGTTTATACATTTATACTATTACTATTCTATTACAATACTACATACACAAATTAACTTTTAAGTTTGATATTAATTCAGATTTTATTTCTATGCCATTAATTTAATCAAACAAGAACCACGCTGGAATTATAACCAACCTTTGGACATGCTGGGCATATGGTTCCATCATTTAATTGTGCAAATATCAACCAAACTTCTTTGTCGGAAGTGGTGATGCCTAAAATGGGATATGGGGTGTTGCAAAAAACCCTCAACAGAAACCTGACACTCCAGTGACAGAGAAACAGAAAGCTCTAGCAGAGGGATGGAGAAGGCTGTCTGGTCAGAGCCCATATCTCAGCAGAGTACAGGTTTCTGGTTCACACGCACACATGTTGACTGTAACGGTGCAGAGCCGTCCTGCCAAATATAAAGAGGAAAATAACATAAAAACATAACCTAGTACTACTATAGACTACCATATCAGTATAAATTAAATTAAATGTATGAATTTAGCAGACGCTTTTATCCAAAGCTTCAGATTCAGGCTATAAATTTTTACCTATCATGATAGTATATAAACTATAACTATCATGACTTTTTTTTTTTTATTGCATCACAAATTTGATTAATTCCTTAAAGGAAATCATTACTCCACATGTAATAGGATTGAATTCCTTAACCTGTCAATAAAATTAAATACATTAAGATTTTGTATCAGGTAAAATGACAAACCTGTGCTGACAATGATCTTCATGTCCTTTGTGTTCACAGCATGGGTGCCATGGGCTTCAGGTAAATATAAGAATAACCCCAGGGAGGATGGCTCATAGTAAACATTCTGTAAGAAAGATGGATAGCTCTAATGTTTTTAAAACAACAAACTTGTGACACTAACAGTTGATACTGCATAGTGCTAAAACAATTTGAAGTATCTAATGAATCTGTTGACATTACTGTGAGTTTGCTGTCTGTATGCAAGTATAGCAATAGCAATGTAAGACTGTATGCTATTGTTCTTACATTCCACTTTTCAGGAAGATGCAGTAAATTTCTGTGAATCCTCTTCAGGCAAACCTCACAGAACACTGCAGTGGAGCTGCACTCAATGCACCTATAATCAGCATGTTCTCGGCAGACAGCACACTGGGTAGTGACTGATGCTGAACATTCAAACGTCACCTTAAGCATCTCATCCTTGACTGCATCCCAGGCATGAAGCTCTCTCTTCTTTGCCTTACTGTATGCGCTCTCAGAACAGCTTGGTGTCGCATCATCAGGTTCAGCAGGTTGAGATGTAATAGAAGGGTCTGAAGGGTGGGTCTGATTGTAGCTGGGCTGGGGAAGACCTTGACTGAGGTAAGAAAACTTGCAGGGCCCACCATAGACCTCCTCACCAACTTAATTTTAACGTTCCTGAAACGTGGGGTCATCTTAAGTGCTTTTCCCATATCTGAAATCAAATATTTGACAATTATTACATAAAGCAAAGTGCAACCCGTACCGTACTTCTTATCACAGTCTAAAAGACAGAAACACATGAGTGAAAATGGGATGCAGCCAGATGAGGGATATTTGGTGCGATAGTTAGATACAGCTAGCTAGATATATAGATTGCAAGATAGATAGATAGATAGATAAATACACATAGAGCTAGATAGATTATATAAATAGATACACAGCTAGCTAGCTATATATAAACTGCTAAAAAAAAATAAAGGGAACACTTGTGGGTTATATTGTGTTGTTAAGTATTCCCTTTATTTTTTTGAGTAGGTATATGGATAGAAAGACAGATCCAAAGCCTCCTGAAATAGGATCAAATCCAGCCAAGCTTGGTTCAAACCCACAGAACTTTATTTTACACTCTAGTCAAGATCCCAAGGTTTCCAAACAGTCGTAAAATACATCTTGTGTTTAATATTTCTCTCAAGTCAATATGGGTTACATTAGTCCAATGTTCCGGCTTCAGTGAGGCGTTATCGAGCATACACAATATAAGCCGGTATGAGTGTAAAAAGTCATTTTGACAGTTTAACTCGAAACTTAATTCCTCCATTAGCTTCAGGCGTAAATACAAACTCATATTAGCAACGTTAATGCTCACATAATAAAGCATGCAACGTTAACGTAACGACAGGCTAATAACGTAATATTGTCTAGCGATAACGTTTGCAGATACATCGCAATACGGTTATCTCATATCAACAATCATGACACGCAATACGAGTGTATGTATTGTTTTCCATTACAGTTTAAATGCTCATTTTTATAATTTTAATAGTCTTACCTGAAAATATTAAGCAGGAAATATCGCAACGTTCCCGCATTCGTCCAGTAGACTTCCGATTACAGGTGAGCAGGAATTCTGGGATTGGATCTGGAGTCTTCTCTTGTATATTTGTTGGTGATCAACCATTTGGATGGATGATCACGGCCTTCTGAGCCTACTAGTAGGCGCAGGAGGCCCCTCCTGGCCCATTTCTATGGGCTGATAACCGCTGATAACGCCCCATTCAATCGAGTGATAACGTTCGAATCGGGTGAAAATACATAATGAGCGGGAAAATACCACACAATAGTGAATGTTGAACTAATTATGTTGAAAATGTATGAAGAAATCGAAGATTAGATGCCTCAGAGAAAGTCCATCTGGAGAACTGGGAAAGGCATCTCGGTGTTTGGAGAATAGTCGATAGGCGGGTGAAATATGCGCCATCAGCATGTCCGAAGTGACTCGAGTCCGCAGAGTGTCGTTGGCTCGGGGTTTCTTCGGTATCGGAGCTGTAGCATTGTCGGTCGAAGTCTGGTAGCGACGTCGTTGTTCCTCAGATGAATCTGGGTATGATGCGCTCCCACAGGAACTGCCAAACACGTTGCAACATCGGCTGCCAGAAGTTTGCATTCTGCGCTGTCGTAGTCGGCGAGTCTGAGCTCCTCCTGCAGCTGTACATAACGATGGTCACGGATGTAGTTTCTTCAGGCATCGGAGCAAACGGCTGAAACACCACAGAAGATGAGATGAATGATCGTCCAAGGCAAAATGTGTGAGCTCCACAAGCTTTAAATTCAATTTATAGGCTATGACAGGTTACACATTCCCATGAAATTGTCTTTCATTTGCGCTCATGGCTAGCCAAACACACCTAATGTAGGATAAACAGTGCGGTATTAAAGTGTTCGCGCAGCGCTGACCGGTCACAGGCGCGGCTCAATGGACCGAGCTCCGCGACCGACTCGACAGCGCAGAGAGGACGTGTTCACCAGCGCCACCGAGCTGATCTCCCCAGCGCAGCGCTGATCAGTAACAGCGCAGCGCGAACACTACTCTTCATAGCATATAAATTGAATGGAGAGCTTGTGGAGCTCACACATTTTGCCTTGGACGATCATTCATCTCATCTTCTGTGGTGTTTCAGCCGTTTGCTCCGATGCCTGAAGAAACTACATCCGTGACCATCGTTATGTACAGCTGCAGGAGGAGCTCAGACTCGCCGACTACGACAGCGCAGAATGCAAACTTCTGGCAGCCGATGTTGCAGCGTGTTTGGCAGTTCCTGTGGGAGCGCATCATACCCAGATTCATCTGAGGAACAACGACGTCGCTACCAGACTTCGACCGACAATGCTACAGCTCCGATACCGAAGAAACCCCGAGCCAACGACACTCTGCGGACTCGAGTCACTTCGGACATGGCGCATATTTCACCCGCCTATCGACTATTCTCCAAACACCGAGATGCCTTTCCCAGTTCTCCAGATGGACTTTCTCTGAGGATCACACATTTTTCAGAACAAAGCAATTATTTTATGGCAATGCTGTAATGTAATTGTTATTTTAACCTCTGGACATCTTCAATTTCTTTGTACATTTTTAACATCTATTTATATTTACTCTGTTTGCTGTTTTCCGCTCTTTGTCATTTTCTGTTTCTTTATGTGGATTTGGGAAGAAATACTGTATGTCCTCATTGTAAAGGCTTTAAAACTTTGTTGAATAAAACAAATGAAATCTTATTTAAATAGAGAGTCTGTGAGTATGATTTTTGCTTTAATTGGGTCGGTGGCAAAATGTGTACGTTTCTAAAACATATTTTTCAGCCAGCATGTTTAGTTTTGCTTACAGCTTAAACTTTACCTGAAGTTTCCAGCTCTGACTCAAAAGCTGAACTGTCCACCCCCTCTTGTTCAACAGCAGGAGCACTTGCAGCACTAGTGCCAGTGTTGAGTAGCTACTCGAGACTCGGACTCGGTCTTGGACTCGGGCTCGAGACCGTATTTTAATGGTCTCGGTCTTGTCATGGATTCGTGTGCATATTGACTCGGACTCGAACAAATTAGGCTTATGCCCGAGTCCACTCGAGTCCCAATCAAAATATTTCATGATTATTACTGTATGTTAATGTTTATTTAAATTGATGTATGTTTGAGACATCCAATGACTGGTGATTTTCTTTTGACGTGAGACGTTAGGCCAGCGACACACTGGATGCATGGCGCAAGCGTCTCAGCTGCGTGGCGTGTCTGTTTTTAATTCGGCTCCCATGTTAACAGGTTAGATCTTGCAGACTGCCTGCGTGAGACGCGCGTAAAACCCTTTCATGCTAGAAATAGAACCGACGCCTATTTTTCACGCGACACGCGTGCATGTTGGAAGCGTTTCCACGCAAAATATACTAGGAAAATGTTTATATGTCATTTTGTACACAAATACATATTAATTCGTGACATTTTGATATTTAAAAGTCTATAGGCTGGCATAAATTCAGATATAAATGTTATTTAAAAAATAAATTAATAATGAACGATTTTCAAATATTGCACCTGTCAAACATACTCTATTGTGCCGTCAATACTGTTGACGGTGTCCTATCAGTAGGTGTGTAAAAAAAAAAAAAAAGGTGATATTGTTGTCGTGAAGACGAGAGCCTGGTCTGTCGGCGGTCTCCCTCTATGTCACCTACAGCAGCAGCAGCGCGCCAAGCGCCGCGTGGAGGCACGCTTCTGGTGTGTAAACACAGAAAACGCGAAGCAGCCACCACGCTTCTGGCACGCAGCAGCCAGAGACGCCACGCAGCCAGTGTGTCACCGGCCTTAAGTTACCCTCCTGCCATCCGCCTGTAGTGATCCCGCTTTCCAGGAAGCCACATTGCTACATTATTTCTCTCAACTGTGTTATTTTTACAAAGTAGGACAAAATGGTCACAGAAAAAAACAAATATCGTTTAATTAAATTATATAATGAATACAGACACAGACTGACTGTCTCAACACTAAACATCTCCCCCCAAAAACATGTCTAACAGAATGCATTGAACCAGTGGTGGACGAAGTACACAAATCAAGTACTTGAGTAAAAGTACAGATACATATGGTAAAATATTACTCCAGTAAAAGTAAAAGTACTCCTTTTTCAATTTTACTGAAGTGAAAGTACAAAAGTACTCAATTTTTTATGTACTTAAGTAAAAAAGTACTGCAAGATAGATGTTTGCAATTTTATATAGGCTACTTAATTTAATTTTATATTAGCACATTTTTTTATAATCCTACTGCTCAAAATACCTTGGATTTTTTCAAAATAACCACTATATGGAGTCAAGATATATTTTTGTTGTTGATATGGACTACGCTGATGAGAGTAATGTTCACTGTGAAGCTTACACTGTGATTTACCTGAGAGAAAACAGAGATGACCATCTGATTTTCACCAGTAAGAACAAAGTGTTTTAAAGTTAGTTGTTTTACTGAACATCAAAGTTACAGTACAGACCAAAAGTTTGGACACACCTTCTCATTCAAAGAGTTTTCTTTATTTTCATGACTATGTAAATTGTAGAGTCACACTGAAGGCATCAAGGGCTATTTTACCAAGAAGGAGAGTGATGGGGTGGTGCGCCAGATGACCTGGCCTCCACAGTCACCGGACCAGAACCCAATGGAGATGGTTTAGGGGTGAGCTGGACCTCAGACAGAAGGCAAAAGGGCCAACAACTGCTAAGCATCTCTCAGGGAACTCCTTCAAGACTGTTGGAAGACCATTTCAGCTGACTACCTCTTGAAGCTCATCAAGAGAATGACAAGAGTGTGCAAAGCAGTAATCAGAGCAAAAGTATGGAGCCAAAAGAGTCTCAATAAAGATAAATGCACACACTACATTCACATATGCCAGGATTCATACATGCACACACACGATTCATAAATACACAAACAGGATACACAAATGCGCACAAAATTTACAAATGCACACACAAAATTTAAAAAGCACAGAAGATTCACAAATGCATACATAATTCAGAAATGCACACAAAATTCAGAAATACACACACAATTCAGAAATGCAAACAACATTTACAAATGCACTCAAGATTCACAAATGCACAGGACAAGATTCAGAAATGTATTTCTGTTGAACACACACATATATCTTGATTTACAAACTGCTTGCGGTCTGTGAACTTCACTGCATTTGTGTGTGAATTTTGAGACTCCTCTGACTTGGCTCGACCATAGACTGTAAAAAAATATGGACGTAGTGTCCGTGACGTCACCCATAGACTCCTCATTAGCGGTTTTGAAGCCTAAAGTGTGTAGAGCGGACCGTCGCCCATCTTGGCAGCGCGTCACCGCGCGACTCTCCCGGATAATCGAAAATGGGCAAAAAGGCAGGAGCTGATTGCTGAAGCCACGCCCACCTAGTGCGACGGCATTGTCAGCAGCGGCAATCCACCTGTCACTCAAGTGGCCACGCCCTTAATTATGCAGAACTTTAAGGCTTAATATAATTTAGACGGATGAGTTTTAAAAAAATTCACCCCCATCACAGTTGTCATGAAGGGCAAAATTAGCAATATAGACCAAAATCATTTTTTGAACCAGGCTGTAAACATGTTTTTTTCTGCTGTAAAGTTGGCCATTTAAACATGTGGAGTCTATGGGACTGAATTGCAGTTTTAGTCACTTCCTCATCTTCCTTATTGGCTTCACGAGAGAGAGCGGGAGGTTGCCGCCATAGACAGTAAAAGAAATGGATACAGCAACCCCACTGGAACTCAATTGAGACAAGTGAAGCCCATTTTTAGTGTTTTTTAGCACTTCGGTTTCTGACGCGCAGACTCAAACGAAGCTTGACGACGTCAGCAACCTGTCTGACAGATGTAAATCTTCTAAGTGGCTGTGCGTGCAAACTGCCATCGTTAATCTTGCAGAGAGTAAGTATTCTGATTAATTATTTTGTATAGTATTTTAAAATGTAACGCCAGAACGCCATATTAAGTTAATTGCCTGCGAGCTTCTCTTTCTGTCTGTACGGTAATGTGACAGAGAGACGAGTGGTTATGATGCAATCGTTAGCCTATTTTTTACAAAAACTGTTTATACGGGGCCATAATGTAACATAGAAGGTAATGGAGCCCTTTATACATTGTTGTGTATCTTTTTCATTCGCTGCGAGAGGAAAGTGACTCTCCGGCTGCGGAAAGTGAGTCTCCTGCTGCGCAAAGTGGGTGTCCGCCTGCGCAAAATGAGTCGCCAGCTGCGTGAGGTAAGTGAGTCATTCCCTGAGTAAAGTGAGTCGTTCGCTGCTTGAGGAAAGTGAATCGTTCACTGAGGAAAGTGGATCGTTCATTTCTTTTTAAATTTTGTGTGTGTATTTGTGAATTTTGTGTGCATTTGTGTATCCTGTGTGTGCATGTATGAATCCTATGTGTGCATATGTGAATGTAGTGTGTGCATTTATCATTATTGACACTCTTTTGGCTCCATACAAAAGGTGGCTACTTTGAAGAACCTACAATATGACATATTTTCAGTTGTTTCACACTTTTTTGTTATGTATATAATTCCATATATAATTCCACATGTGTTAATTCATAGTCATGAAAATAAAGAAAACTCTTTGAATGAGAACGTGTGTCCAAACTTTTGGTCTGTACTGTAACTCTATATATGACATGATAATAAGGCCTGAAGTTAGGAAGAACATTAAGGAAAATATAATTATATTTTCATAATGATTTTTTCTTTCTCAAACCTTGTCTGTGGTTTAAAAACACCCCTGGCCAAACGGGGTGCATCTCTTCCCACTTTGATTATTACTGTAGTTACCATGTCCTGAACATCACATCCTTTCTTTTCTACCCAGGTGTAATCTACATATATATATATATATATATATATATATATATATATATATATATATATATATATATATATATATATATATATATATATAGGTGGTTGAATAAAAATATTTGGACATTATAAAAAATTAAAAATCTTAGCTAGACAGTTAGCATCAGCTAACAATATTTACTTATTTTCAGTACGGTTATGAATAAACATTTATGTCTGTCTACTCTTCTAGTTAATCCAAACAATATACATATGTATAACGTTACTGTTGATAAACAATATAAAAACAGACGTCACATAGGACATTTTAATAAATTAGGGCAGCGGGGAATTTGAACGTGCATGAGTTATTGTATTTAATCTGTGTTATTTAAAGTTTTTTTTTTTTTTTTTTACCTAAAATTGATGCGTCTGCACTCGAGCATTTCAGTGGGCTTAAACAGATCACTCTTTACAACGGATTTAGTTCCCAAACAACTGACAATTTTGACCTAAATATGATTTTCAGTTACAATAATTAATCCTAAATTTAATAACTTACTTTTAGCAAGATCAGACGCACGCGCGCTCACAAGATCTCCCGGTTCTTACTGACTCGCACTAAACGGTTCATTTGAATCGGTGAGTGGTAGACTCCAGAACAGCTGCAATCGGATCATTCTAATTCGTAAACGAATCATTTGGTGCGATTCGCGATCCGATTTAAAAGTTTATTTTGAAAAGATTCAGTTCGTTCATGATGAATCAGACACCGCTTCTGCGTGTCGGAGCACATGATATTATAGGGAGTAACGATATGTTTTATGAAATGTAGTGAAGTAAAAAGTACGATTTTATGCTTTGGAATGTAGCGAATTAAAAGTAAAAGTTGCTCAAAATAAAACTACTCCAGTAAAGTACAGATACTTGAAAAATGTACTTAAGTACAGTAACGAAGTAAAGCTACTCCGTTACTGTCCACCACTGCATTGAACTTATATGGCATTTCATTCAGCTTTCTTCCCCTGGCACATACACACTTTTGCATGAAATTTTCCTGGACAGTCAGTCGGCTCTTGTGTGTATGCCCTCCGTAACTAAAAAAAACTTGGACTAGTGTGTATTTTACCCTGCATTAAAACGCACCATCCAGGGAAATTAGCATTAGATTAGAAAGTGCTAAAATGGTAACTGTTGTCAGTCCCCGCTTCCTCTGCACCAGTAGAGTGTTTTTAGTCGGGGTGGATTGATCATGAGACCACATCGTGCTTGGTTGGGTAGCAGGATGGTCTCCTCACTTATTTTTTTGAAAAGTAATTATGCCCATCTTTAATCTTCACAACATCTAAAGTGCACATAATCCAAGACATTGTAAGGATATTAGCAGTCATTAGTTAAGCTTCAAGGTTAAAAGTTATGTAAAAGCTGTTACAGTTGAACATTTACAGGTATAGTGGTACAGTAATGTTACTTGTACTAGAAAGGTTATATGGATGTGTATAGTGGTACAACGATGTTATGTGAAAATGAGCACTTAATATTGACAAGTTACAATTCATAATACTAATAAAATTACCTTTACACCACATACTATGTGGCCCTTTTACCCTTTATTGTTTCCACCAAACATTTTACATACCCTTGAAGATTTCTTTAGGTCTTGTCAAAGATCCAATCTCTCTGGACTCGATCTGGACTCGGACTCGAATGAGCTGGTCTCGACTACAACACTGACTAGTGCTACTGTTGCTTCCTTCGTCACCTTCAAAATAAATAAGCATTGTACACTAGGCTAAGCATCAATCATGCCGATGTGAACGCAGCCATCGATTCGTTTGTATATATATATATATATATATATATATATATATATCACAAAAATTCACGGTTTGGTTCGATACGATACACTGGTTTCACGGCTCGGTTCGGTACGTTTTAGATACAGCAAAAAGAAAAAAATTGGCAGATACATTTCTTTGATTTTTTAAAAAATGTTTTATTTATTAAAACTAACAAAGTATGATTTTTTTTTGCATTGAACAATGATGGAGCGATTCTTTACCCATCTTCTATGGTGTTTTCTTAGCAGCATACTGTATAAAACAAAAACAGCTTCTTATAAAAAAAAAAATGAAAATGTTATATTGTTGTATTAGTTATGAACAAATACAAAGATGGAACTCTTTTTATATGGAACTCTGTAACTCTTTATATGGAGTGTGTTCTTACTCAAAGGTTCTCTATTTGGGCTTTTGTTTTTTGGTACAAAACAGGAATTACGGTCTGGCTTAAAGTGGGCTCGTGGAGGAATATTGTAACGGGGCTCAATTACATTAAGCATGTTCTTAAAACCTGCGTTTTCCACTACCCAACCCATATCCACGCCTATAAATGTACCAATCGCCGCGGTGATGTCTTTTGCCCTGTTTGAATCGGTTGGAAATGTCTGTCTAAATGCTGCGGGGATAGTTTGTGGCGTGTATGTTTCTCCTTTTATTCGTCTTGTTCCAGATACTGACACACTGGGGTGATGTAAATGAGTTGACATGTTTGAAGTAGCCTATTCCCGCTGGTGTACCCTATTGTCATGTAACCGATGCGACATACCATTGTTTTTTTATCCACCACTCTCTTGCCATCACCATCATAGCTTACAGGGAATCCAAGGTGCACCCAAACACCAGACCTGTTGGTTATTGAAGGATCTTCTATTTCTGGTCTGTTAAACGCATTAGCCAGTCTCCCAGCAGCCAGCTATCACCAAAGCCATGCACTCTCTTCAGCCACCTGGCAAACTGCAGAGGTGGCCCACACAAAAGAGTCTGATGTTAGAGACCCAGGGAGGAAAAGGTCTGATGTTGAAAAGCCAGGCAGGAGAGGGCCTGATGTTGGAGGCCTGAACTTTGAAGGCAAAGGCCTGGTTGATGCACATGTATCTATACCTCCAAGGATCATTCCATTGTAACAGGCACCAGGATGGCCAAAACTTTCTCTTCCTCTAGGACAGAAGGAACTGAATTGATACCACATCAGTCTTGTTTGCTTCCCTCTTACGTGCTGGATCCCTCCGTTTTGTCACACTTGCAAAGTCCCTCCACTTATTACTGACTTCTGCTGGGCTTTGTTCATATCCATAGACAGCATCATTTATTTTTTGAGTGATTTCTGCACAGATTTGATTTTTGTCAGCATTTGTAATGCTGTTTTGCAGCTTTGAAAATAGCTGGACTTTATTATTTTCCGCCTCCTCCAAAAAATCAGCAATTTCATGCTTTGAAAATTGGGGTTTTTGTGTCATTTTCATTAACACATGGCAGAATGGCAAGGTGACTTAAATAGGAAAAATTTAGCAAAATAATCATCAGGTGTTTTAAGACCCATCTTTTTTCAGTTGTGGTTGAGTAGCCTATCAATATCAAATAAGAAATAGTATTTATATTAAATTGTGAAATTATTGACATTGGGATCAGAAAAGAGCACATTTTAACTCCATGTGTGTATATAATTGCAGAACAAATGAATGATTCGTTATTACTTGACTCCTATGATGTCATTTCAAAAGCATAATTGGAGTCGAAGAAAAGAGAAAATAAAACCAAATTACTGTATGTGCTCATAGCTCCAGTCAACCATTAGATCGAAGAAGAACGACGGCTCAAACCAACATAGTTTGAACTATGGATCTGCGACACAGGTAACGTAGGTTTTGGGAAACAGCTGTGACTAGCTAGTTCGTTTCCATAACGATGCATCATACGATGGTGGTTAATCAGCGAGTTACGTCGTAGTACGGGAAATGCACCCCTGAGCGTTATTTACGCCGGCCTCAGCAGCAGGGGCGGACTTTACCATTAGGCAAAGGTCGGCAATTGCCTTGGGCCCCGAGCTACCTAGGGGCCCCCAAAATGCCCCATTAACTTGCTTAAAGATTTTTATTTTTTTTTTACTTCGTGCAAAATATATATTTCTAAAACTCCATTTGCGAAAAATGGCATCAAATCATTAGTGTCGCAGACAGGAGGCCCCCCCCCCCACCTCACTACATTGGACTATTCCATTATTTCACTTACTGCGCATCTGCGAAAGTGACAAGGCTGTAATGCGCCAAAAAACTGACGAAGAAGAAGTGATTGACAGTGATAGACAGAGTGTACAGAGAGAGAGTGTTGACAGTAAAAATGAAGCGAAGCTACCCAAGCGGTGCTGAAAAAAGGAAGAAACAGGAGGAAAGCAAAAAGTTTTTAGGAAAATTGATGAGTAATGAGTACTAGCAGTCACTAGCCGCATTTCCACTGTCGGCCCAGTGCGAGCCAGGGCTTAAAAGTTTGTTTGTTTGCATACTTTGTTATATATTCAAATTCAAAATCATCGATGTTTTATCTATAGAATTTATTTAATTTATCAGGACTCAAAATTAATCACACATAAATACACTTATTTCTATTTTATTTATTTATTTTTAACGCTTATGAAAATAGCCTGCTTATTCAGTCGAGTCTGTTTCTGTTTATTGGCCACAGTATAGCCGTCATATTTAGAATTAATGATAATATCTCTATTTTTATAAAAGCTCCCGAACAAAAAACATTATTAGGCTATATTCTTTTATGATAGGCAACGTGAGATAAACTCTCGAGACGAGGCTTGTGAAAGATAATATAAGTTACTTAATACACGATTGTGATAGAGAATAAGAAGCTGACGTCTGATTTCTTCAAGCGGTCATATTTTACCATGTTTACTATGGTAATATGTTTAGCGTGCATATCTTTTTCATCGCTTGTAAATATTTCTGCCTTGTATGGTCCACATTGGATCAAGTTATTTCAAACACTCGCTGCTGACTGAAAGAGAGTTTTGAGCTCAACTTATTTAAAAAAAAAAAGTGTTTAATGCTGGTGTTAAAGCTGTTATCTTTCTTAAATGATCCTCGGCGCAGACTCTCTATTTTTATAAAAGCTCCCGAACAAAAATCGTTATTATATTTTGATGATATGCAACGTGGAGCTAAACTCACGAAACGAGACGACAGATAAAATGTTACTTAATAAATACACAATTGTGAATAAGAAGCTGACGTCTGATTTCTCCAAGCGGTCATATTTAACATGTTTACTGTGTAACGTTAATGTTTATCGAGCATAGTCTTTTACATCGCTTATAAATATTTCTGCCTTGTTTAGTGATTATAATCCACATCGGATCAAGCAAACACTTGCTGCTAACTAAGAGTGAGTTTTGAGCTCAACTTATTTTAAAACGTCTTTAATGCTGCTGTTAAAGCTGTTATCTTTCTGAAATGATCCACGCTGACGCTCTCTAGACACGGAGAAACTCCGCCTTTGTTCATAACCCCTCCTCTAGCCCCAGCTGGCCCGCTTTGGCTCAAGGTTTTCGTCGGGCCAAAAAACCCTGGCCGTTGGCCCCGAGGAAGCCCCGGCAAAGCACCATCAAGCCCCGGAAGTGACAGTGGAAACGCAACTGGCCCTGGCACGCACTAGCACGCCCGGTCCTAGCTTGGTAGTGGAAACACGGCTATTCTGACCAATGTGTTACACTTGAACTTGAAGATGACCAAGCACTCTGGCCAAAACATCTCACTGACAAAGAACGCTGCTTAATAGTGCAGAGAGGCCCAGTTCAGAGCAAGGATAGAATTTATCCTTTTTATTTTTCTTCTTTTTTTTATTTCTATTTAAACAATAGATGTAGAGGGCCCCATGTCTGTGTTTGCCTTGGGCCCCAAAATGTCTAAATCCGCCCCTGCTCAGCAGTCGGTTGATATCGCCGGGGGACCCCCTCAGCCGTGGGCCCCTATAATCGTTGCCCTGTTGACTTGACATAGATTTTCACAATTTAATGATTTGAAAATATGCCTGAATAAACATCTTCATCTAGCATGCCACTTCTGTGACATTTATATATATATATTCATTTAAAAATGTCACTGGTGTTACATTGTTTCATCTTCATATAAATAATTAGAAACCATTTAGAAAAGCATTTAGATTGCCCAAATTTAATCCACAATCATAATGACAGACTCACTACTTAAATCAGTTTTCATTTGTTTTATTCAAGATGTTACACTTATACAATGAGGTCAATGAGGTCTGCCTAAATCCACAGAAACAGAAAAATACATAATGAGCGGGAAAATACCACACAATAGTGAATGTGGAACTAATTATGTTGAAAATGTATGAAGAAATCGAAGATTAGATGCCTCAGAGAAAGTCCATCTGGAGAACTGGGAAAGGCATCTCGGTGTTTGGAGAATAGTCGATAGGCGGGTGAAATATGCGCCATCAGCATGTCCGAAGTGACTCGAGTCCGCAGAGTGTCGTTGGCTCGGGGTTTCTTCGGTATCGGAGCTGTAGCATTGTCGGTCGAAGTCTGGTAGCGACGTCGTTGTTCCTCAGATGAATCTGGGTATGATGCGCTCCCACAGGAACTGCCAAACACGCTGCAACATCGGCTGCCAGAAGTTTGCATTCTGCGCTGTCGTAGTCGGCGAGTCTGAGCTCCTCCTGCAGCTGTACATAACGATGGTCACGGATGTAGTTTCTTCAGGCATCGGAGCAAACGGCTGAAACACCACAGAAGATGAGATGAATGATCGTCCAAGGCAAAATGTGTGAGCTCCACAAGCTTTAAATTCAATTTATAGGCTATGACAGGTTACACATTCCCATGAAATTGTCTTTCATTTGCGCTCATGGCTAGCCAAACACACCTAATGTAGGATAAACAGTGCGGTATTAAAGTGTTCGCGCAGCGCTGACCGGTCACAGGCGCGGCTCAATGGACCGAGCTCCGCGACCGACTCGACAGCGCAGAGAGGACGTGTTCACCAGCGCCACCGAGCTGATCTCCCCAGCGCAGCGCTGATCAGTAACAGCGCAGCGCGAACACTACTCTTCATAGCATATAAATTGAATGGAGAGCTTGTGGAGCTCACACATTTTGCCTTGGACGATCATTCATCTCATCTTCTGTGGTGTTTCAGCCGTTTGCTCCGATGCCTGAAGAAACTACATCCGTGAACATCGTTATGTGCAACTGCATATCGCTGTCGAAGCCTGATTTGGGGAGGAGCTCAGACTCGCCGACTACGACAGCGCAGAATGCAAACTTCTGGCAGCCGATGTTGCAACGTGTTTGGCAGTTCCTGTGGGAGCGCATCATACCCAGATTCATCTGAGGAACAACGACGTCGCTACCAGACTTCGACCGACAATGCTACAGCTCCGATACCGAAGAAACCCCGAGCCAACGACACTCTGCGGACTCGAGTCACTTCGGACATGCTGATGGCGCATATTTCACCCGCCTATCGACTATTCTCCAAACACCGAGATGCCTTTCCCAGTTCTCCAGATGGACTTTCTCTGAGGATCACACATTTTTCAGAACAAAGCAATTATTTTATGGCAATGCTGTAATGTAATTGTTATTTTAACCTCTGGACATCTTCAATTTCTTTGTACATTTTTAACATCTATTTCTATTTACTCTGTTTGCTGTTTTCCGCTCTTTGTCATTTTCTGTTTCTTTATGTGGATTTGGGAAGAAATATTGTATGTCTTAATTGTAAAGTCTTAACAACTTTGTTGAATAAAACAAATGAAACCTTATTTAAATAGAGAGTCTGTGAGTATGATTTTTGCTTTAATTGGGTCGGTGGCATAAACCTGCAAATTTTAACAAACGTACAAAATGTGTACGTTTCTAATATAGTTCAGGTTTTTGTTTTTCTGTCTTTCCATAAAAACTTTTTTTGAAGGCAGAGGGAGACAGCCACCACTCCAACCTTTCATGAGGAAAGGAAAGCACCGACCCGGCTGCACATCTTTGGCGTCTTCTCCTCGGGATGAGTCTTTGTCCCAGTTCAGGCCTATAACACCAAACCCCCGACTGGAAGAAGAAAGCCCTCCTATTTACAACTCTGACAATTTTCAAAAGTATGTGAAGTTGACAACATAGACTCTGAGCAATTATTCCAGTAAACTTGCACAATGTTCTTGAATGAATGATGTCAGTCTGTTATTGTAGCGATGCATTGATTTTACATTTTCACTGCCATAAACACGACGCTGATCAAAACGAACTATGGTTGATTCATTTCAGTCAGACAGCCTCTTTGGCGGTCCTTGGCCAATGAAGACTGCGAAACATCTAGACTCTCTTCCATCAGTCTGAAGAAGAGACAACATCCAATCAGTTTGTTACAGGTGTCCGGAAATAATGGTATGAAAAAGAAAAGCCAATCGGAGTTCTTGAAGGCAATGCAACACTTGTTGCCGGACAGAAAGTAAATATATATGTTTGAGGACTGAAGACTAACATCCTGGGTTTGCTGGTGACAATCCTCTTCTCTTGACATTCATGAAAAAGTATTTTCATAACATAATTAATTAAATTATATGAAATTGTTTGACTTTCAGGGCCGTAGCTGGGGTTATATGGAATTACATTTGCTTCAATAAAAATGAACGAAACTTTTTCAGAAACTATCAAACATATGCCATTACAAAAGAAGAAAAACACAATGAAAATAATAAAAAAATGAACTTAGTCGCGCAAATTTAAAAGGCTCTTCAAATGTGCTTTAATCTTTGTTAAAGGAACACTCCGACTTTTTGGGACTTTAGCTTATTCACAGTATCCCCCAGAGTTAGATAAGTCCTTACATTCCTTTTTTATTGGTTTATTCTGACTCAGAGGAAGTGTCAGTCAAGTTAAAAAAGTAAACAGCTTAAGTAATTTGTGGATTAATGCTTATTGGAGACGCGAACCGTTTGAAACGATTCAGTTCGATTTGGAGAACTGATTCAACCGGTTCACTAAGAAGAAGCGGTTAAATTGAACGATTTGTTCACGAATCGGACATCACTACCGGGAAGTACAGACGTCACTCAGTGGCGCGCATATTGAAAAGTGCTCGCAGTGATTCGTATTACTAAATATGTAAGTAATATTTGACCTTCCATCGTCTCAGTCTGTAAAGATGAGCTTTTGTCCTTGAAGTAAGCTTGAAGTAAGCTAGTAAGCAAATATGATTTACATATTTAGTAATACAAAGCAGGACGTGTTGCATACAAACAGTGGCGGACTGGGACAGTAAATCAGGCCGGAATTTGACTCCACCCCAAGCCACCTCTGTTGTTGTAGTCACCACCACCCGATTCATGTGTCCACCAGACGGCTAAATTTTTGGCTCTTTCAGTTGTTTGAATTGGGTTATAATTAAAAAATAAATCCAAACCCTTAGACTGTGGACGGGCAAAATAATCAAATGAAGTATCAAGAAGTATCAAGGCATTCACTGTCTCTATTATCTTTCCCTTAATCCCCCTCTCTCTCACTCTGCACATTGAGTTTATCTGCAATATGAAATAAGCACTTTCAATAATTTATATTAAGCAGCCATCAATTGTATGTCCCAATGAACACAGTCCTACTACTGATGACCTTATAAATCATAAAAGCACATATTTTTCAGCCAGCACATATTTTTCAGCCAGCATGTTTAGTTTTGCTTATAGCTTAAACTTTACCTGAAGGCTCCAGCTCTGACTCAAAAGCTGAACTGTCCACCCCCTGTTGTTCAACAGCAGGAGCACTTGCAGCACTAGTGCCAGTGTTGCTTCCTTCGTCACCTTCAAAATTAATAATCATTGTACACTAGGCTAAGCATCAATCATGCCGATTTGAACGCAGCCATCGTTTCGTTTGTATATATATATATATATATTTATCAGGGGTGAAATGGTTCACAAAATTCACGGTTCGGTTCGATACGATACACTGATGTCACGGTTCGGTACGTTTTAGATGCAGCTAAAAGAAAAAATTGGCAGATAAATTTCCTTGATTTTTTACAAATATTTTTTTTTTTAAAACTACAGTAACAAAGTATGTTTTTTTTTTACATTGAACAATGATGGCGCTATTCTTTATCCATCTTCTATGGTGTTTTCTTAGCAGCATACTGTATAAAACAAAAACAGCTCCTTATAAGAAAAAATGAAAATGTTATATTGTTGTATTAGTTATGAACAAATACAAAGATGGAACTCTTTTTATATGGAACTCTATAAATCTTTATATATAGTGTGTTTTTACTCAATTGGTTCTCTATGTGGGCTTTTGTTTTTTGGTACAAAACAGGAATTACGGTCTGGCTGTAGTTACTCACTACAGAGTATGGTCCCATATCCACGCCTATAAATGTACCAATCGCCGCGGTGATGTCTTTTGCCCTGTTTGAATCGGTTGGAAATGTCTGTCTAAATGCTGCGGGGATAGTTTGTGGCGTGTATGTTTCTCCTTTTATTCGTCTTGTTCCAGATACTGACACACTGGGGTGATGTAAATGAGTTGACATGTTTGAAGTAGCCTATTCCCGCTGGTGTACCCTATTGTCATGTAACCGATGTGACATACCATTGTTTTTTTATCCACCACTCTCTTGCCATCACCATCATAGCTTACAGGGAATCCAAGGTGCACCCAAACACCAGACCTGTTGGTTATTGAAGGATCTTCTATTTCTGGTCTGTTAAACGCATTAACCATTTTGCAACGAGCCTTCACTGCGTACTGAATGAGCGAGCGCCTGACTGAGTAGCCTAACATAAACATATAAGTTGGTGTTTATTTTTCTTCGGGGGTGTCAGTGGCGTTGCCTGTAACGTCGTATGGGATATTGGGCTACCTTGCTGAACGCATAACATTATATTTCACTCACTTCTTTATTTTCCAAATGTAATTAATTAGTCCAACGAACCATTCGGTACATAATGCGTACTGTGTACCGAACCGAAAGCCTCGTACCGAACGGTTCGATACGAATACGTGTATCGTTACACCCCTATTATATCTATATCTATATTCTAGATATTTATATATATATAGCGGTGTCATGAGGTATTGACTCCCAGCAGCCAGCTATCACCAAAGCCATGCACTCTCTTCAGCAACCTGGCAAACTGCAGAGGTGGCCCACACAAAAGAGTCTGGAGAGGGCCTGATGTTGGAGGCCCAGGGAGGAAAAGGTCTGATGTTGAAAAGCCAGGCAGGAGAGGGCCTGATGTTGGAGGCCTGAACTTTGAAGGCAAAGGCCTGGTTGATGCACATGTATCTATACCTCCAAGGATCATTCCATTGTAACAGGCACCAGGATGGCCAAAACTTTCTCTTCCTCTAGGACAGGAGGAACTGAATTGATACCACATCAGTCTTGTTTGCTTCCCTCTTACGTGCTGGATCCCTCCGTTTTGTCACACTTGCAAAGTCCCTCCACTTATTACTGACTTCTGCTGGGCTTTGTTCATATCCATAGACAGCATCATTTATTTTTTGAGTGATTTCTGCACAGATTTGATTTTTGTCAGCATTTGTAATGCTGTTTTGCAGCTTTGAAAATAGCTGGACTTTATTATTTTCCGCCTCCTCCAAAAAATCAGCAATTTCATGCTTTGAAAATTGGGGTTTTTGTGTCATTTTCATTAACACATGGCAGAATGGCAAGGTGACTTAAATAGGAAAAATTTAGCAAAATAAGCATCAGGTGTTTTAAGACCCATCTTTTTTCAGTTGTGGTTGAGTAGCCTATCAATATCAAATAAGAAATAGTATTTATATGAAATTGTGAAATTATTGACATTGGGATCAGAAAAGAGCACATTTTAACTCCATGTGTGTATATAATTGCAGAACAAATGAATGATTCGTTATTACTTGACTCCTGTGATGTCATTTCAAAAGCATAATTGGAGTCGAAGAAAAGAGAAAATAAAACCAAATTACTGTATGTGCTCATAGCTCCAGTCAACCATTAGATCGAAGAAGAACGACGGCTAAAACCAACATAGTTTGAACTATGGATCTGCGACACAGGTAACGTAGGTTTTGGGAAACAGCTGTGACTAGCTAGTTCGTTTCCATAACGATGCATCGTACGATGGTGGTTAATTATGGAAAGCCAAGTGGACCAGAAAACGCGTGCTTTTCAACGCCGTATTAATTTTAAAACGCCGTTTTCATAACGCCGCCAGGTGTTAAATAAGCGCCGTTACGCGATAAGTAAACGCCAGACGCCACCACGCGTTAATATAACGCCACACGCCGATAGACGTTAAGTTAACGCAACACGCCACTTAAGATGCAGATTTATTTACTCATCTACATGGACACACCTCTCATGGCTACAAGGACTCTACGGCAAGTCAGAGCATCCAGTTTGCAAGAGCGCGAAGATGGCAAGTATAGCCCTTACAATTATACATATAGCTTTTGTCTCATAAAGTTAAAACACGAATGAGTGCAAATTTGGAAAATATTTTATTCAACAGTTAAATTAATACAAAAGTAATATTATTATTTTATTATTATATTATATTTTGAGTAGGCTATCATTTCAATTTAATAAATAGTTGGTGATAGTTTCACAAAAATAGAAATTATGTTTATTTAAATTTACTCAACCCAATGATTCAGATGCAGTTTCTGTAACAAAAGTATAGCATGTGTAATTCTAAATTAAATATTAATATTTAAAGCTACATTTTGTTTGCTTTTTCAGATTTAACTCAATTAGGCTCTAAAATATCTTCTGAGGGAACTTTTTCTTCCTTTTTAAAAACATAATAACATATGATAAACTGAAATCATACTCAAAAGTTGTTACCTGATTTATTTTACAATAAAGCAATTACAAATATGGATATAGGGAATATAGTTATCGAATGACACAAATAAGTCCAAATTTGGAAATTATTACAATGGTTAAATAAATGAGAAAATGTATGGCAAGTCCTGACCTTTTGGATGTATTTAATTATAAATACCTTTGTAATCTATAATAACAGTACATTTGTTCATTCTTGAATATTAATATAGGTACCTGTAATTTTGGCCAAATTATATATACTTTGTTTGTGAATTTGCACATGCTATAATGTAAGCATCATTAATGACCCCTTTGTGTTTAATAAAAAAAATAAAAAAGATTGATTAGTGAAATGAAAGAATGATTTAATATAAAATGAGACTGATTATTAATTGTCTCCCATTGGCCTGATTAGCTTTGCCCTCAAAACCTTTCTTATTTAGTGGTACAGTATTGCATTATTTGTACATAATACACTTTGCATAAACGTTTGCAATTAGTTTTTTAAAAGGTAACGTTACAGTATCAAGGCCTCTATGCTTTTCTTTTTTTGATATTTCTTTGTTTAGGAACATAAATTAATAGGGCAATATTTGATTTTTTTTTTTAGCTTTTTGATCCCATTTTCCATCTAATTTTTATTAAATTAGTAAAATACAATCCAGAAGAATAAGTTACCAGTCAAATGAAATCAGCATCAACATTTCAGCTTTGCAAGACACAGAACTCTGCTGTTGCATTAAGGATTATGCAGATTTTTTGAGAAGACTTGGATGTGGCGTTAATGTATTTCATAAGAACGATGTAATGAAATTAATGTTTAAAATATAAAGTTTTGAAAATGGAAATATTAAACGATTTAAATGACTCATTTATACTTTCAAATGAAACTGAAACCGACAGTAGGTGGCAGCATGTCACTGTGAATGAATCACAAAGCAAATGACTCTCTTTATGAATGGGTGATGGGTAAATCATTGACTCGCTAGATTTGTTCTAAAATGCAGATTCATTCATAAACGTTGTTCAGAAACAGCTGTGTGTTTGTTTGGAGATGCACCGCGATCAGCTGTGACTTTGTTTGAATTTGTTTTTAAGAAATAGAGCAAATTAAGTGTTCCTGAAATTTAAGTCCATATGTTCAGGGGCGCCTGCAGGATTTCTTCCGAGGGAGTCATCTCTACACTGTTTGTTATGATGAATGACAATACTGCAGCCTGCTTTCACGATCTGAGGTGAACCAATAAACATTTACTGCCTTCATTCAATCCCCATACTCCGTCTGTTTAATCTTATTTACTATCCTAATTGCATTATTATTATTATTATTATTCAGATTTGCCTTTGTTGTTGATGCTAATACAAAATATCAGGGGGGACTCCCATAAGTCTATTTTTAGTGGGGGTCAGCTCTGCAGTTCTGCTTAATTCAGCTATGATTATCATTTCAGTTTATGTTTATAAATAAATATATATATATATATAAGAAAAATGATATTTAATTTAGAATTACATATGCTCTACTTTTGTTTCAGAAGCTGCATCGGAATCGTAATATATTTACAGACTAAAACAGTTTGGTTATCAGCATTCTTCAAAATATCTTCCTCAAACGCAATACAGGCATAAGGTTTGAAACAACATTAGGTTGAGTAAATGTAAATGTAAATAAACAGATTTTCTATTTTTGTGAAACTATCGCCAACTATTTATTAAATTGAAATGATAGCCTACTCAAAATATAATATAATAATACAATAATAATATTACTTTCTTATTAATTTAACTGTTGAATAAAATCTTTTCCAAATTTGCACTTATTCATGCCTGGGGTGATAACTTTATGAGACAAAAGCTATATGTATAATTGTAAGGGCTATACTTGCCATCTTCGCGCTCTTGCAAACTGGATGCTCTGACTTGCCGTAGAGTCCTTGTAGCCATGAGAGGTGTGTCCATGTAGATGAGTAAATAAATCTGCATCTTAAGTGGCGTGTCGCGTTAACTTAACGTCTATCGGCGTGTGGCGTTATTTTAACGCGTGGTGGCGTCTGGCGTTAACTTAACGCGTAACGGCGCTTATTTAACGCCTGGCGGCGTTATGAAAACGGCGTTTTAAAATTAATACGGCGTTGAAAAGCACGCGTATTCTGACCCATTTGGCTTTCCATAGTTAATCAGCGAGTTACGTCGTAGTACGGGAAATGCACCCCTGAGCGTCATTTACGCCGGCCTCAGCAGTCGGTTGATATCGCCGGGGGCCCCCCCTCAGCCGTGGGCCCCTATAATCGTTGCCCTGTTGACTTGACATAGATTTTCACAATTTAATGATTTGAAAATATGCCTGAATAAACATCTTCATCTAGCATGCCACTTCTGTGACATTTATATATATATATATATATATATATATATATATATATATATATATATATATATATATATATATTCATTTAAAAATGTCACTGGTGTTACATTGTTTCATCTTCATATAAATAATTAGAAACCATATAGAAAAGCATTTAGATTGCCCAAATTTAATCCACAATCATAATGACAGACTCACTACTTAATCAGTTTTCATTTGTTTTATTCAAGATGTTACACTTATACAATGAGGTCAATGAGGTCTGCCTAAATCCACAGAAACAGAAAAATACATAATGAGCGGGAAAATACCACACAATAGTGAATGTTGAACTAATTATGTTGAAAATGTATGAAGAAATCGAAGATTAGATGCCTCAGAGAAAGTCCATCTGGAGAACTGGGAAAGGCATCTCGGTGTTTGGAGAATAGTCGATAGGCGGGTGAAATATGCGCCATCAGCATGTCCGAAGTGACTCGAGTCCGCAGAGTGTCGTTGGCTCGGGGTTTCTTCGGTATCGGAGCTGTAGCATTGTCGGTCGAAGTCTGGTAGCGACGTCGTTGTTCCTCAGATGAATCTGGGTATGATGCGCTCCCACAGGAACTGCCAAACACGCTGCAACATCGGCTGCCAGAAGTTTGCATTCTGCGCTGTCGTAGTCGGCGAGTCTGAGCTCCTCCTGCAGCTGTACATAACGATGGTCACGGATGTAGTTTCTTCAGGCATCGGAGCAAACGGCTGAAACACCACAGAAGATGAGATGAATGATCGTCCAAGGCAAAATGTGTGAGCTCCACAAGCTTTAAATTCAATTTATAGGCTATGACAGGTTACACATTCCCATGAAATTGTCTTTCATTTGCGCTCATGGCTAGCCAAACACACCTAATGTAGGATAAACAGTGCGGTATTAAAGTGTTCGCGCAGCGCTGACCGGTCACAGGCGCGGCTCAATGGACCGAGCTCCGCGACCGACTCGACAGCGCAGAGAGGACGTGTTCACCAGCGCCACCGAGCTGATCTCCCCAGCGCAGCGCTGATCAGTAACAGCGCAGCGCGAACACTACTCTTCATAGCATATAAATTGAATGGAGAGCTTGTGGAGCTCACACATTTTGCCTTGGACGATCATTCATCTCATCTTCTGTGGTGTTTCAGCCGTTTGCTCCGATGCCTGAAGAAACTACATCCGTGAACATCGTTATGTGCAACTGCATATCGCTGTCGAAGCCTGATTTGGGGAGGAGCTCAGACTCGCCGACTACGACAGCGCAGAATGCAAACTTCTGGCAGCCGATGTTGCAACGTGTTTGGCAGTTCCTGTGGGAGCGCATCATACCCAGATTCATCTGAGTGTGGCAGATTAGTCAGATCCTCCCTGTAGTGACGTCATGTTATTGGTAGCCTATCTTCCCGCAGGGAGGTGTGTATAAATGGCTGTTTGGTGCGGGCCGGAGGTGCGTCATCTGTTCTGTGCCTGCGCTCTTCCTGTTTACCGGCATTCAACAGAGGTCTGTGGTTAAAACACAGCCGTTTGGGCATTTTAACACCGCTTGTGTCATTTTGTGGGGCTTTGCGTACACTGGAGAGTCTATTGTAAACAACCGTTACGTGCGGTCTGGCTCGTTACACTGCCTAGTCCCAGCATTCCCGTGTGTTTACCGTTTGAGTGGGGACATCCAATATATGCTGTTTGGCATCTACTTCATTTCTATCCCGTGGATACTGACGTCAGCTCTGCTTTCTGGTGTGGCGAACGGCTGCGTTATTTGGGGCTAAGACTGTGCGTGCTGCATTTCCCTACTACATATAGAAGCACGCTGCTGTTTTGTTCCTGCTGGATTTGCTTTCGTTTCTTTTCTGTATATTTTTGCTGTGTGTTTTCATCATTTTGTCCTGGGTGATTTAGCGCGGCCCGATTTTGGAGTTGTTGGTTAAAACCTGCTCCTACTGTGACTGTATTTTAAAGATCTTTTCCTCGTACGTTGGGAAATAACGAGTTCAAGGGCCGCGCTCATTCAGATATTTATTTCTTCATTTTCCCTTTGTGGTGTTTCTCATTTTGGACTGGTTCAGAATGCTGAGATTTTCTCTTGGACATTGTTGTCTTTAAATTTATTTTCCTTTTCCTTTTGTGTTATTATCTAGCTGTTTAAGCTAGAATTTATTTCTTTTCTTTATGTTGGAAGGTTTCTTTTGCTCCCCTGCATTTAATAAGTTTTTATTGATTAATTTCTATTGATTTGATTTATTTTGTTTTGTATTACAATTACAGGAGCTGTGTGTCCGACGGCAGTGAGGCTTTCCTTCACCGTGTGCTGTGTTATGCTGTGTGAGCACCACTGATAAAATCACGGGTATTGGAGTGAGTGTGTGTGTGTGTGTGCACTTAGTGTGATTCTCCTCTTTTGCTCCCTCTCTTAGCCCATTTGATGCCAATAGGCTACAGCTCCGAAGTAAATGTGAATCCTTATTGTGGATTGTGATTTCCAGCTTAGTAATTGGCTGGGTGACTATTATTCCTGCATTTTAAACTTTTGTACTAATAAACAAACTCGATTTTGCTACCCACGTCTCTTGCTCATTTTATTCAGTGGAATGAACCTGGGTTCCTTATAACATTTTAAGTGAACTGTGATTCCCTGGTATAGTCCCAGGGTGGCGTAGTCTATTGTATATCTCTTGAGTGTTGAATATTGCTGCAAAAAGACCACTTTGCCACATTTTGGCGTAGTCGGCAGGGTCCACTAAATTGAACAGAGACGTGGGTGAAGATTTCTTTGCCAGCTGGTATTGCCATTATTTGTTTTTCTTTTTATTTCACAGGAACAAGACAGCAGCGTAGACTCTTTGAAGGGTCTCTTTGGCTACCTCCCCTGATTGTGTTTCAGGTCCAAATTTTCTTTCTGCCCCGCCTTGCTTGGTGGTAAGTGTTTTACTAAAAGTTAGCTATGGCAGAAGAATTACAAGAACTTCAGGATCTTGTGGCCCAATTAAGAGCTGATAATGAGAGACTTAGACAAGAACAGACTCAAATTGTTATTCCAGGTCCCAGTACAGCTCCTATTTCTACCACCTTACCCTCTGGTGCACAGCAATCTGCTGGTGCAAGTGCCCCATCTACTGAGCGATTTGTGTTTGTTCCCCGAGATAGGAAGTGCCCAAAATTTAGCGGGAGACCCGGTATTACCGTAAATGAATGGGTAGAGGAGGCCCAAGCCTGTATGCGGGTTCGCCATTTGTCTAGAGCTGATCAAGCATTCTTTCTTTTTGATCATTTAGAGGGAGAAGCTCGGGATGAGATCAGGTATCGGTCTGAGACAGAGAGGGGGGATCCAGATAAGATAATTCGGGCCTTAAAGGAATTGTATGGGTGTTCTTTGTCATATGTAGCATTGCAACAGGCATTTTTTTCCAGGAGGCAGCAGGAAGGAGAAACACTTTTAGAGTTCTCTATTGCATTGATGGGCCTCTTGGAGGGGGTAAAACAGCAGTCGCCGCATGCCATACCAAATGCAGAAGCTTTATTGCGTGACCAGTTTGTCGAGCACGTGCTCGATATTGGTCTTCGTCGGGAACTAAAACAATTAGTCCGCCGTGACCCTACCTCTTCCCTCTTAGATGTTCGTAGCGAGGCAATGCGCTGGGAGCGGGAGGGAATGCCTGGGGGTGCGAGAGGGCGAAGTCAGTCTGTACCAGTGGCCTATGGGGCCCAGTATGCCATACAGGGGGAGTCGCAGGTAGTTCGGTTGAGCTCCCCTCCCAAGTCGGAGCTAGCAGAGTTACGGGAAATGTTGAAGTCACAACAAGAACAGTTAAACCAACTTACCCAAAGGTTGGCTCGCTTGCAGGTCCCTAATTCATATAGCCGGTCCCCACGTCACAGTAATATAGTATGTCGGAGGTGCCAACGGTCTGGCCATTTTGCCCGAGAGTGTGATGGAGAACGTGTTCTCCCTCACGCTCCAGCAGTGGGTACATCTTCGACTGGGTCTAGGCAGTTTCGATCTTCACAGCCGTCGGAAAACTAATCCCCACCGGGCTGCGGAGTCACAGCGCGGATGGGGAGTCATTTGACTCAAATGTTGTAAACCGTCTAAATTCTGTCTCTCGTTTGGTGTCCTCCTGTCCTCATCTTAATGTGCTCATCGGTGGTGTTCAAGTGCCATGTTTAGTGGATACCGGTTCCATGGTGTCCACGATCACCGAGAGTTGCTTTCACCAGTATTTTGAACCATGGGGGCAGGAGCGTCTTAGGTCGTGTCAATGGTTGCAACTTACCGCTGCGAATGGTCTTGCGATTCCTTATATCGGGTATATGGAGCTCGATGTCGAACTTTGTGGTAAAGTAGTACCGGAGTGTGGAGTGCTGGTTGTCCGAGATCCTCCTGGTGGCGCCGGTGGACATGTCCCGGGTGTTTTGGGGATGAATGTCCTTGGCCGGTGCTACCAGGAACTTTTTGGACAACATGGTACATCCCTTTTTGACTTACCGGTGGTGTCACAGGCCCCTAGCTCCGTCACAAAGGCATTACAACATTGTAGTAAGGTTAGTGTCCAGACCTCTGTTGATCGTGTTGGGGGGGTTAGGGTGCGGGGGCGGGGCGTGTGTCACATTCCAGGTGGTACCATGAAGCTGGTAGCGGCAACCTGCTCAGAACATTATGCTTCCGGTCCCGTGCTGTTTGAGCCTCCAGATTCAGGCTTACCTGCTGGTTTGTTGGCCTCCCCCGCACTGGTTCAAGTGACCCGGGGCACGGTGTATATCCCGGTTGTGAATGTGGGTACCACTGAGGTGATTCTTTACCCCAGGACGTCTTTAGGCACATTGAGTGGTGTCTTTGTCATTAGTTTGCCAGAAGGTATTACTGAAGTAAGGTCCTTAACTGCTACTGTAGGCTCCCATAGTTCCTTGGTCCCCTCTACTGTGGAGGACCAGATTGATGCCATAGATTTGTCAGTTTTGGCAGGGGAAGAGCAAAGCCGGGTCCGGGCTTTGCTTCACAAGTACAAATTTGTGTTTTCAGCCCATGAGGGTGATCTGGGGTGCACTAACCTCTTGTCCCATGATATTCCGCTTCTGGACGATACCCCTGTCAGGCAACGGTACAGGCGTATACCACCTTCGGAATATGAGGTAGTAAAGTCCCACATTAATCAACTTCTTGAGGCACAGGTTATCAGGGAAAGCTGCAGCCCCTATGCGTCTCCCATTGTTTTAGTTAAGAAAAAAGACGGTAGTCTACGAATGTGCGTAGACTATCGTCAACTTAATTCTAAAACTAGGAAGGATGCCTTCCCTTTGCCCCGTATTGAGGAGTCCCTTGATGCCCTGACTGGTGCCCGCTGGTTCTCCACTATGGATTTAGCCAGCGGGTACAATCAGGTACCTGTCACTGAAGTTGACCGGCCTAAGACTGCTTTCTGTACCCCATTTGGCCTATTCGAGTGGAATAGGATGCCATTTGGTCTCTGTAACGCTCCCAGTACCTTCCAACGTCTGATGGAGAGGTTGTTTGGTGACCAACAATGCCAATCTTTGCTCTTGTATCTAGATGACATTGTGGTGTTCTCTTCCTCGGTGGCTCAACATCTGGAGCGTCTGGAAGTGGTCTTGGGTCGGTTAGGGGCTGAAGGACTAAAAGCCAAGTTAGGAAAGTGTGCCTTCTTTCAACGTGAGGTAAAGTATTTAGGGCATGTGGTGTCGTCTCAAGGTGTGTCCACAGACCCAAGTAAAATTGAAGTGGTAGCTCAGTGGCGCACTCCTACAAGTCTGTCCGAGTTGCGTTCGTTCCTGGGTTTTGCCAGTTATTACCGCCGTTTTGTGGAGGGGTTTGCCAGGTTGGCGGCCCCTCTGCATAAATTGGTGGCCGAACTGGCAGGTGGCAAGACAAAGAAACGTAGAGAGGTGAGTTTTAACGGTGCCTGGGGTGAGATTTGTCAGGATAGTTTTGAAGCCTTAAAGAGGAAACTCACCTCTGCCCCTGTGCTTGCCTACGCAGATTTTACTTTTCCATTTATTCTGGAGGTTGACGCTAGTTTCAGTGGTCTTGGGGCAGTTCTTTCCCAAGAACAGGGAGGAACCGTGCGGCCAATTGCATATGCCAGCCGCAGTCTTAGGCCCACTGAGCGCAATATGAACAACTATAGCTCTATGAAATTAGAGTTTTTGGCGCTCAAGTGGGCCATGGCTGAAAAATTCCGTGAATATTTGTTGGGGCACAAATGTGTTGTTTTCACCGACAACAATCCCCTTAGCCATCTATCATCGGCAAAGCTTGGGGCGACTGAACAGCGTTGGGCAGCACAACTTGCAGCTTTTGATTTTGAGGTGAGGTATCGATCAGGCAGATGTAATAGAAACGCAGATGCTCTGTCGAGGCAGCACCCACTCGACTCTAGCATGTTAGGGGACTTGCTTCCAGGCACTGCAGTTCCTCGTGCTGTACAGCAGGGGGCTGGTACGCAGGTAGCTGTTCAAGCCACTCAAGCGGTGATCACAGCCCTGCCCAGTTATACCACTGCAGAATTGAGCTCTTTGCAACAGGCAGACCCTGTGATTAATGAAATTTTGCCCTTTTGGAAACGAAAGGTGTTCCCTAGAGCGGAAGAACGCAAACGGTTGTCTAGGCTGGGATTGATCCTGCTTCGTCAGTGGGATCGGTTCATTGAGAGAGAGGGTGTATTGTATCGACGAGTCTTCCGCTCTGATGGGGGTGAGGAGTGTTTTCAATTGATTTTACCCACTACCTTAAAATCTGAGGTTTTGAGGCAGCTTCATCAGGAGCATGGGCACCAGGGGAATGAGCGTACCACTGAGTTGGTACAGCAGCGGTGCTATTGGCCTGGAATGTCCTCAGAAGTGGCACGATGGTGCCAGGAGTGTGAAAGGTGTCAAGTTGCTAAGCATGGGGGTCCCACTGCCCGTAGTTTTATGGGCCATTTGTTGGCATCAAGACCTAACGAGATCGTAGCCATTGACTTTACTGTGCTTGAACCCTCTCGTTCAGGAGTTGAAAATGTCATCGTGATGACTGATGTCTTCACGAAGTACACCATGGCTATCCCCACACGGGACCAACGGGCGGAGACTGTGGCCCAGGTTCTTGTGGCCGAGTGGTTTTACAAGTTTGGGGTCCCTGGTCGGATTCATTCCGATCAGGGCCGTAACTTTGAATCCTCTCTCATCCAGCAGCTCTGTCAGTTGTACAAGGTCGAGAAGTCTCGCACTACTCCTTACCATCCGGCTGGTAATGGCCAATGCGAGCGCTTCAATAGGACGTTGCATAATCTCCTCCGTACATTGCCTGTTTCTCGGAAGAGGGACTGGGTGTCTTGCCTTCCACAAGTACTTTTCTGTTATAACACCACCCCGCATCAGACCACTGGTGAGTCCCCATACTTCCTAATGTTTGGGCAAGAACCACGGCTCCCAGTTGACTTTTTGTTGGGCAGAGTCCAGGAGGTGGGGGTAGGTAATGTTCATGAGTGGGTTGTGGAACATCAAACTAGGCTCCATGTGGCCTTTGAAGGGGCACGTGATCGGCTAAGGGTGGCCGCGGAGAGACGTAAAACACATCATGATCAGAATGTGCGGTGTGTGTCACTTGAGGAGGGCCAGTTGGTTTACCTCCGTGAGTGTGGCATGAGAGGTCGCCATAAGATCCAAGACTTGTGGAGCCCAGTTGTGTATAAAGTAGTGAAGGCACCTGTTGAAGGGGGTTCAGTATATACAATTGCACCGGTTGATGAGTTGGGTAAGGTAAGGCATGTTCATCGCTCTTTGTTGAAGGCTAAGATTTTAGGGGACCGTCCAGTTTCGAGCCCTCAGGATAGGCCTTTGGTGGAGGGGGCGCTGCCTTTAGAGGATGAGCCAGATGAGGGCGATTTGCTACTGTTCGTCCCTGAAACCCCCCAGGCTCAGAGTCCGGCTGTTAGTAATTTAGTCCCTGCAGCTGTCCAAGCTCCCTTGGATATCTTGGACCCTTGCCCCCCTGTGACGGTACCTGGGATACCAGTAGCCCAAGGACAACACCGTTCTGGAGAAATGGGTCTCGCTCCGGGATCTGTTACTGTGTCTGTAGGCCCACCAGGCACTGAGGTAATGGCTTTGCGGAGATCAACGAGACCCAGAGCAGGCCAGCACTCCAATGTCCATCACCTGCCACGGTCAGTGGAGGTGCCTGGTGAGGCTGTGCCCCTAGGTGGGTCTGTCTCTAGTGGGATCTCTGTCATTTACAGGCCTTGGAATTGATAAGTGGGGTTGCCGTATTCTATCGTCGGGGCGACGATACAAAAAGTAGGGGTAGATTGTGGCAGATTAGTCAGATCCTCCCTGTAGTGACGTCATGTTATTGGTAGCCTATCTTCCCGCAGGGAGGTGTGTATAAATGGCTGTTTGGTGCGGGCCGGAGGTGCGTCATCTGTTCTGTGCCTGCGCTCTTCCTGTTTACCGGCATTCAACAGAGGTCTGTGGTTAAAACACAGCCGTTTGGGCATTTTAACACCGCTTGTGTCATTTTGTGGGGCTTTGCGTACACTGGAGAGTCTATTGTAAACAACCGTTACGTGCGGTCTGGCTCGTTACACTGCCTAGTCCCAGCATTCCCGTGTGTTTACCGTTTGAGTGGGGACATCCAATATATGCTGTTTGGCATCTACTTCATTTCTATCCCGTGGATACTGACGTCAGCTCTGCTTTCTGGTGTGGCGAACGGCTGCGTTATTTGGGGCTAAGACTGTGCGTGCTGCATTTCCCTACTACATATAGAAGCACGCTGCTGTTTTGTTCCTGCTGGATTTGCTTTCGTTTCTTTTCTGTATATTTTTGCTGTGTGTTTTCATCATTTTGTCCTGGGTGATTTAGCGCGGCCCGATTTTGGAGTTGTTGGTTAAAACCTGCTCCTACTGTGACTGTATTTTAAAGATCTTTTCCTCGTACGTTGGGAAATAACGAGTTCAAGGGCCGCGCTCATTCAGATATTTATTTCTTCATTTTCCCTTTGTGGTGTTTCTCATTTTGGACTGGTTCAGAATGCTGAGATTTTCTCTTGGACATTGTTGTCTTTAAATTTATTTTCCTTTTCCTTTTGTGTTATTATCTAGCTGTTTAAGCTAGAATTTATTTCTTTTCTTTATGTTGGAAGGTTTCTTTTGCTCCCCTGCATTTAATAAGTTTTTATTGATTAATTTCTATTGATTTGATTTATTTTGTTTTGTATTACAATTACAGGAGCTGTGTGTCCGACGGCAGTGAGGCTTTCCTTCACCGTGTGCTGTGTTATGCTGTGTGAGCACCACTGATAAAATCACGGGTATTGGAGTGAGTGTGTGTGTGTGTGTGCACTTAGTGTGATTCTCCTCTTTTGCTCCCTCTCTTAGCCCATTTGATGCCAATAGGCTACAGCTCCGAAGTAAATGTGAATCCTTATTGTGGATTGTGATTTCCAGCTTAGTAATTGGCTGGGTGACTATTATTCCTGCATTTTAAACTTTTGTACTAATAAACAAACTCGATTTTGCTACCCACGTCTCTTGCTCATTTTATTCAGTGGAATGAACCTGGGTTCCTTATAACATTTTAAGTGAACTGTGATTCCCTGGTATAGTCCCAGGGTGGCGTAGTCTATTGTATATCTCTTGAGTGTTGAATATTGCTGCAAAAAGACCACTTTGCCACATGAGGAACAACGACGTCGCTACCAGACTTCGACCGACAATGCTACAGCTCCGATACCGAAGAAACCCCGAGCCAACGACACTCTGCGGACTCGAGTCACTTCGGACATGCTGATGGCGCATATTTCACCCGCCTATCGACTATTCTCCAAACACCGAGATGCCTTTCCCAGTTCTCCAGATGGACTTTCTCTGAGGATCACACATTTTTCAGAACAAAGCAATTATTTTATGGCAATGCTGTAATGTAATTGTTATTTTAACCTCTGGACATCTTCAATTTCTTTGTACATTTTTAACATCTATTTCTATTTACTCTGTTTGCTGTTTTCCGCTCTTTGTCATTTTCTGTTTCTTTATGTGGATTTGGGAAGAAATATTGTATGTCTTAATTGTAAAGTCTTAACAACTTTGTTGAATAAAACAAATGAAACCTTATTTAAATAGAGAGTCTGTGAGTATGATTTTTGCTTTAATTGGGTCGGTGGCATAAACCTGCAAATTTTAACAAACGTACAAAATGTGTACGTTTCTAATATAGTTCAGGTTTTTGTTTTTCTGTCTTTCCATAAAAACTTTTTTTGAAGGCAGAGGGAGACAGCCACCACTCCAACCTTTCATGAGGAAAGGAAAGCACCGACCCGGCTGCACATCTTTGGCGTCTTCTCCTCGGGATGAGTCTTTGTCCCAGTTCAGGCCTATAACACCAAACCCCCGACTGGAAGAAGAAAGCCCTCCTATTTACAACTCTGACAATTTTCAAAAGTATGTGAAGTTGACAACATAGACTCTGAGCAATTATTCCAGTAAACTTGCACAATGTTCTTGAATGAATGATGTCAGTCTGTTATTGTAGCGATGCATTGATTTTACATTTTCACTGCCATAAACACGACGCTGATCAAAACGAACTATGGTTGATTCATTTCATTCAGACAGCCTCTTTGGCGGTCCTTGGCCAATGAAGACTGCGAAACATCTAGACTCTCTTCCATCAGTCTGAAGAAGAGACAACATCCAATCAGTTTGTTACAGGTGTCCGGAAATAATGGTATGAAAAAGAAAAGCCAATCGGAGTTCTTGAAGGCAATGCAACACTTGTTGCCGGACAGAAAGTAAATATATATGTTTGAGGACTGAAGACTAACATCCTGGGTTTGCTGGTGACAATCCTCTTCTCTTGACATTCATGAAAAAGTATTTTCATAACATAATTAATTAAATTATATGAAATTGTTTGACTTTCAGGGCCGTAGCTGGGGTTATATGGAATTACATTTGCTTCAATAAAAATGAACGAAACTTTTTCAGGAACTATCAAACATATGCCATTACAAAAGAAGAAAAACACAATGAAAATAATAAAAAAATGAACTTAGTCGCGCAAATTTAAAAGGCTCTTCAAATGTGCTTTAATCTTTGTTAAAGGAACACTCCGACTTTTTGGGACTTTAGCTTATTCACAGTATCCCCCAGAGTTAGATAAGTCCTTACATTCCTTTTTTATTGGTTTATTCTGACTCAGAGGAAGTGTCAGTCAAGTTAAAAAAGTAAACAGCTTAAGTAATTTGTGGATTAATGCTTATTGGAGACGCGAACCGTTTGAAACGATTCAGTTCGATTTGGAGAACTGGTTCAACCGGTTCACTAAGAAGAAGCGGTTAAATTGAACGATTTGTTCACGAATCGGACATCACTACCGGGAAGTACAGACGTCACTCAGTGGCGCGCATATTGAAAAGTGCTCGCAGTGATTCGTATTACTAAATATGTAAATAATATTTGACCTTCCATCGTCTCAGTCTGTAAAGATGAGCTTTTGTCCTTGAAGTAAGCTTGAAGTAAGCTAGTAAGCAAATATGATTTACATATTTAGTAATACAAAGCAGGACGTGTTGCATACAAACAGTGGCGGACTGGGACAGTAAATCAGGCCGGAATTTGACTACACCCCAAGCCACCTCTGTTGTTGTAGTCACCACCACCCGATTCATGTGTCCACCAGACGGCTAAATTTTTGGCTCTTTCAGTTGTTTGAATTGGGTTATAATTAAAAAATAAATCAAAACCCTTAGACTGGGGACGGGCAAAATAATCAAATGAAGTATCAAGAAGTATCAAGGCATTCACTGTCTCTATTATCTTTCCCTTAATCCCCCTCTCTCTCACTCTGCACATTGAGTTTATCTGCAATATGAAATAAGCACTTTCAATAATTTATATTAAGCAGCCATCAATTGTATGTCCCAATGAACACAGTCCTACTACTGATGACCTTATAAATCATAAAAGCACATATTTTTCAGCCAGCATGTTTAGTTTTGCTTATAGCTTAAACTTTACCTGAAGGCTCCAGCTCTGACTCAAAAGCTGAACTGTCCACCCCCTGTTGTTCAACAGCAGGAGCACTTGCAGCACTAGTGCCAGTGTTGCTTCCTTCGTCACCTTCAAAATTAATAATCATTGTACACTAGGCTAAGCATCAATCATGCCGATTTGAACGCAGCCATCGTTTCGTTTGTATATATATATATATATTTATCAGGGGTGAAATGGTTCACAAAATTCACGGTTCGGTTCGATACGATACACTGATGTCACGGTTCGGTACGTTTTAGATGCAGCTAAAAGAAAAAATTGGCAGATAAATTTCCTTGATTTTTTACAAATATTTTTTTTTTTAAAACTACAGTAACAAAGTATGTTTTTTTTTTACATTGAACAATGATGGCGCTATTCTTTATCCATCTTCTATGGTGTTTTCTTAGCAGCATACTGTATAAAACAAAAACAGCTCCTTATAAGAAAAAATGAAAATGTTATATTGTTGTATTAGTTATGAACAAATACAAAGATGGAACTCTTTTTATATGGAACTCTATAAATCTTTATATATAGTGTGTTTTTACTCAATTGGTTCTCTATGTGGGCTTTTGTTTTTTGGTACAAAACAGGAATTACGGTCTGGCTGTAGTTACTCACTACAGAGTATGGTCCCATATCCACGCCTATAAATGTACCAATCGCCGCGGTGATGTCTTTTGCCCTGTTTGAATCGGTTGGAAATGTCTGTCTAAATGCTGCGGGGATAGTTTGTGGCGTGTATGTTTCTCCTTTTATTCGTCTTGTTCCAGATACTGACACACTGGGGTGATGTAAATGAGTTGACATGTTTGAAGTAGCCTATTCCCGCTGGTGTACCCTATTGTCATGTAACCGATGTGACATACCATTGTTTTTTTATCCACCACTCTCTTGCCATCACCATCATAGCTTACAGGGAATCCAAGGTGCACCCAAACACCAGACCTGTTGGTTATTGAAGGATCTTCTATTTCTGGTCTGTTAAACGCATTAACCATTTTGCAACGAGCCTTCACTGCGTACTGAATGAGCGAGCGCCTGACTGAGTAGCCTAACATAAACATATAAGTTGGTGTTTATTTTTCTTCGGGGGTGTCAGTGGCGTTGCCTGTAACGTCGTATGGGATATTGGGCTACCTTGCTGAACGCATAACATTATATTTCACTCACTTCTTTATTTTCCAAATGTAATTAATTAGTCCAACGAACCATTCGGTACATAATGCGTACTGTGTACCGAACCGAAAGCCTCGTACCGAACGGTTCGATACGAATACGTGTATCGTTACACCCCTATTATATCTATATCTATATTCTAGATATTTATATATATATAGCGGTGTCATGAGGTATTGACTCCCAGCAGCCAGCTATCACCAAAGCCATGCACTCTCTTCAGCAACCTGGCAAACTGCAGAGGTGGCCCACACAAAAGAGTCTGGAGAGGGCCTGATGTTAGAGACCCAGGGAGGAAAAGGTCTGATGTTGAAAAGCCAGGCAGGAGAGGGCCTGATGTTGGAGGCCTGAACTTTGAAGGCAAAGGCCTGGTTGATGCACATGTATCTATACCTCCAAGGATCATTCCATTGTAACAGGCACCAGGATGGCCAAAACTTTCTCTTCCTCTAGGACAGGAGGAACTGAATTGATACCACATCAGTCTTGTTTGCTTCCCTCTTACGTGCTGGATCCCTCCGTTTTGTCACACTTGCAAAGTCCCTCCACTTATTACTGACTTCTGCTGGGCTTTGTTCATATCCATAGACAGCATCATTTATTTTTTGAGTGATTTCTGCACAGATTTGATTTTTGTCAGCATTTGTAATGCTGTTTTGCAGCTTTGAAAATAGCTGGACTTTATTATTTTCCGCCTCCTCCAAAAAATCAGCAATTTCATGCTTTGAAAATTGGGGTTTTTGTGTCATTTTCATTAACACATGGCAGAATGGCAAGGTGACTTAAATAGGAAAAATTTAGCAAAATAATCATCAGGTGTTTTAAGACCCATCTTTTTTCAGTTGTGGTTGAGTAGCCTATCAATATCAAATAAGAAATAGTATTTATATGAAATTGTGAAATTATTGACATTGGGATCAGAAAAGAGCACATTTTAACTCCATGTGTGTATATAATTGCAGAACAAATGAATGATTCGTTATTACTTGACTCCTGTGATGTCATTTCAAAAGCATAATTGGAGTCGAAGAAAAGAGAAAATAAAACCAAATTACTGTATGTGCTCATAGCTCCAGTCAACCATTAGATCGAAGAAGAACGACGGCTAAAACCAACATAGTTTGAACTATGGATCTGCGACACAGGTAACGTAGGTTTTGGGAAACAGCTGTGACTAGCTAGTTCGTTTCCATAACGATGCATCGTACGATGGTGGTTAATCAGCGAGTTACGTCGTAGTACGGGAAATGCACCCCTGAGCGTCATTTACGCCGGCCTCAGCAGTCGGTTGATATCGCCGGGGGCCCCCCCTCAGCCGTGGGCCCCTATAATCGTTGCCCTGTTGACTTGACATAGATTTTCACAATTTAATGATTTGAAAATATGCCTGAATAAACATCTTCATCTAGCATGCCACTTCTGTGACATTTATATATATATATATATATATATATATATATATATATATATATATATATATATATATATATTCATTTAAAAATGTCACTGGTGTTACATTGTTTCATCTTCATATAAATAATTAGAAACCATATAGAAAAGCATTTAGATTGCCCAAATTTAATCCACAATCATAATGACAGACTCACTACTTAATCAGTTTTCATTTGTTTTATTCAAGATGTTACACTTATACAATGAGGTCAATGAGGTCTGCCTAAATCCACAGAAACAGAAAAATACATAATGAGCGGGAAAATACCACACAATAGTGAATGTTGAACTAATTATGTTGAAAATGTATGAAGAAATCGAAGATTAGATGCCTCAGAGAAAGTCCATCTGGAGAACTGGGAAAGGCATCTCGGTGTTTGGAGAATAGTCGATAGGCGGGTGAAATATGCGCCATCAGCATGTCCGAAGTGACTCGAGTCCGCAGAGTGTCGTTGGCTCGGGGTTTCTTCGGTATCGGAGCTGTAGCATTGTCGGTCGAAGTCTGGTAGCGACGTCGTTGTTCCTCAGATGAATCTGGGTATGATGCGCTCCCACAGGAACTGCCAAACACGCTGCAACATCGGCTGCCAGAAGTTTGCATTCTGCGCTGTCGTAGTCGGCGAGTCTGAGCTCCTCCTGCAGCTGTACATAACGATGGTCACGGATGTAGTTTCTTCAGGCATCGGAGCAAACGGCTGAAACACCACAGAAGATGAGATGAATGATCGTCCAAGGCAAAATGTGTGAGCTCCACAAGCTTTAAATTCAATTTATAGGCTATGACAGGTTACACATTCCCATGAAATTGTCTTTCATTTGCGCTCATGGCTAGCCAAACACACCTAATGTAGGATAAACAGTGCGGTATTAAAGTGTTCGCGCAGCGCTGACCGGTCACAGGCGCGGCTCAATGGACCGAGCTCCGCGACCGACTCGACAGCGCAGAGAGGACGTGTTCACCAGCGCCACCGAGCTGATCTCCCCAGCGCAGCGCTGATCAGTAACAGCGCAGCGCGAACACTACTCTTCATAGCATATAAATTGAATGGAGAGCTTGTGGAGCTCACACATTTTGCCTTGGACGATCATTCATCTCATCTTCTGTGGTGTTTCAGCCGTTTGCTCCGATGCCTGAAGAAACTACATCCGTGAACATCGTTATGTGCAACTGCATATCGCTGTCGAAGCCTGATTTGGGGAGGAGCTCAGACTCGCCGACTACGACAGCGCAGAATGCAAACTTCTGGCAGCCGATGTTGCAACGTGTTTGGCAGTTCCTGTGGGAGCGCATCATACCCAGATTCATCTGAGGAACAACGACGTCGCTACCAGACTTCGACCGACAATGCTACAGCTCCGATACCGAAGAAACCCCGAGCCAACGACACTCTGCGGACTCGAGTCACTTCGGACATGGCGCATATTTCACCCGCCTATCGACTATTCTCCAAACACCGAGATGCCTTTCCCAGTTCTCCAGATGGACTTTCTCTGAGGATCACACATTTTTCAGAACAAAGCAATTATTTTATGGCAATGCTGTAATGTAATTGTTATTTTAACCTCTGGACATCTTCAATTTCTTTGTACATTTTTAACATCTATTTCTATTTACTCTGTTTGCTGTTTTCCGCTCTTTGTCATTTTCTGTTTCTTTGTGTGGATTTGGGAAGAAATATTGTATGTCTTAATTGTAAAGTCTTAACAACTTTGTTGAATAAAACAAATGAAACCTTATTTAAATAGAGAGTCTGTGAGTATGATTTTTGCTTTAATTGGGTCGGTGGCATAAACCTGCAAATTTTAACAAACGTACAAAATGTGTACGTTTCTAATATAGTTCAGGTTTTTGTTTTTCTGTCTTTCCATAAAAACTTTTTTCGAAGGCAGAGGGAGACAGCCACCACTCCAACCTTTCATGAGGAAAGGAAAGCACCGACCCGGCTGCACATCTTTGGCGTCTTCTCCTCGGGATGAGTCTTTGTCCCAGTTCAGGCCTATAACACCAAACCCCCGACTGGAAGAAGAAAGCCCTCCTATTTACAACTCTGACAATTTTCAAAAGTATGTGAAGTTGACAACATAGACTCTGAGCAATTATTCCAGTAAACTTGCACAATGTTCTTGAATGAATGATGTCAGTCTGTTATTGTAGCGATGCATTGATTTTACATTTTCACTGCCATAAACACGACGCTGATCAAAACGAACTATGGTTGATTCATTTCATTCAGACAGCCTCTTTGGCGGTCCTTGGCCAATGAAGACTGCGAAACATCTAGACTCTCTTCCATCAGTCTGAAGAAGAGACAACATCCAATCAGTTTGTTACAGGTGTCCGGAAATAATGGTATGAAAAAGAAAAGCCAATCGGAGTTCTTGAAGGCAATGCAACACTTGTTGCCGGACAGAAAGTAAATATATATGTTTGAGGACTGAAGACTAACATCCTGGGTTTGCTGGTGACAATCCTCTTCTCTTGACATTCATGAAAAAGTATTTTCATAACATAATTAATTAAATTATATGAAATTTGACTTTCAGGGCCGTAGCTGGGGTTATATGGAATTACATTTGCTTCAATAAAAATGAACGAAACTTTTTCAGAAACTATCAAACATATGCCATTACAAAAGAAGAAAAACACAATGAAAATAATAAAAAAATGAACTCAGTCGCGCAAATTTAAAAGGCTCTTCAAATGTGCTTTATTCTTTGTTAAAGGAACACTCCGACTTTTTGGGACTTTAGCTTATTCACAGTATCCCCCAGAGTTAGATAAGTCCTTACATTCCTTTTTTATTGGTTTATTCTGACTCAGAGGAAGTGTCAGTCAAGTTAAAAAAGTAAACAGCTTAAGTAATTTGTGGATTAATGCTTATTGGAGACGCGAACCGTTTGAAACGATTCAGTTCGATTTGGAGAACTGGTTCAACCGGTTCACTAAGAAGAAGCGGTTAAATTGAACGATTTGTTCACGAATCGGACATCACTACCGGGAAGTACAGACGTCACTCAGTGGCGCGCATATTGAAAAGTGCTCGCAGTGATTCGTATTACTAAATATGTAAATAATATTTGACCTTCCATCGTCTCAGTCTGTAAAGATGAGCTCTTGTCCTTGAAGTAAGCTTGAAGTAAGCTAGTAAGCAAATATGATTTACATATTTATGCCGCGTTTCCACCGAAATTACCCGGAACATTTTTACCAGGAACTTTTTTTCCCAGGAACTTTTTTCCCCCCAGACCTGTTGCTTTCTGCGTTTCCACCGTGGTGTAAAGTACCGGGTAGATTAGGCAAATAGACTGGTGACGTAGGTCTGCGCGCGTTTCTCAATACAAAGTACTGCTGATTTGTTTGTTTTTTTAAAGTACGCTGATTTTGGACGTGCATCCTCGGTAGTTAGTTCAGACTTTGTGCATTCGACTCGGGAGTGTGATGTCCGCGACGACGCAAGTCCGGTAAATCTATAAACAGCAGCGTACTTGATAACTTCAGTCAGCTCGTCTTGGCTGTAAATAAAACGAAATGGGATATAAAATACCACTGCCTCCTTTGGTTTTCATTTAAGCATAATAACAGCTGCAGAAATGTACTTAGTTCAGGGATATGTGTATATGCAGCCATTACAATGAAACGAAATATTATATAAATTTGCCTTTTTTATTTTCATTTTAACATATAGATAAATTGAATACAGACCAAAGAAAACCTGTTAGATTTACCCCGCAGCTGAATTATATGTTATGTTTAACCACTAAAGACACATCAGAGCCAGCGGCACATATCAGAAGGTCTAGCCGATTTGAGGCTGCATCTCGGCGGATACATGAGGACTGAGCTCTCGCTGATCGAGTGGAGCTCACCGTCGCAGAGATCGGCGAAACACATTTTTTAAATAGGCACGGTCTTTATAAATAAACCATAGATTTGCGTTTTAAACAACTACATTCTCGCCTGAAATACTTTTAAAATTACATTTCATGACACAATAACAGTAATATTTGAAAATGATCCAAATAAATGGTGGTTGAACTCAACCAATGCTGCGTGAACTCAGATGGCTTTGGCTACTGTTATTTTCCCCTCAGTATATTTACAATAAAACGTAATAGGATATAAAATACCACTGCCTCCTTTCGTTTTCATTTAAACATAATAACAGCTGCAGAAATGTACTTAGTTCAGGGATATGTGTAACGTTATATACATCCATTACAATGAAACGAAATATTATATAGACTTGCCTTTTTTATTTTCATTTTAACATATAGATAAATTGAATACAGACCAAAGAAAACCTGTTAGATTTACCCCGCAGCTGAATTATATGTTATGTTGAACCACTAAAGACACATCAGAGCCAGCGGCACATATCAGAAGGTCTATCCCAGGTGAGGCTGCCTCTGGGCGGATAGATGATCACTGAGCTCTCCCTGATCGTGTGGAGCTCACCGTCTCAGAGATCGGCGAAACACATTTTTAAATAGGCGCTGTCTTTATAAATAAACAACAGATTTGAGTTTTAAACAACTACATTCTCGCCTGAAATACTTTTAAAATTAAATTTCATGACACAATAACAGTAATATTTTGAAAATGTTGATCCGAATAAATGGTGGTTGAACTCAACCAATGCTGCGTCAACTCAACCAATCAGGATGTTTAGCGCCAAAGTCCCGCCCCCGAAAGTTCCTGAACTTTAAAAAAGTACCACCTCGCCAGCAGGGACTTTCTGAGGGGCATTTTTTTACCCGGAACTTTTATTTAGTTCCTGGTTCCTGCGGTGGAAACACACCAAGTACCGGACCAAGTCCCTAGTTCCTGGGTAAAGTTCCTGCGGTGGAAACGCGGCTTTAGTAATACAAAGCAGGACGTGTTGCATACAAACAGTGGCGGACTGGGACAGTAAATCAGGCCGGAATTTGACTACACCCCAAGCCACCTCTGTTGTTGTAGTCACCACCACCCGATTCATGTGTCCACCAGACGGATAAATTTTTGGCTCTTTCAGTTGTTTGAATTGGGTTATAATTAAAAAATAAATCAAAACCCTTAGACTGTGGACGGGCAAAATAATCAAATGAAGTATCAAGAAGTATCAAGGCATTCACTGTCTCTATCATCTTTCCCTTAATCCCCCTCTCTCTCACTCTGCACATTGAGTTTCTCTGCAATATGAAATAAGCACTTTCAATAATTTATATTAAGCAGCCATCAATTGTATGTCCCAATGAACACAGTCCTACTACTGATGACCTTATAAATCATAAAAGCACATATTTTTCAGCCAGCACATATTTTTCAGCCAGCATGTTTAGTTTTGCTTATAGCTTAAACTTTACCTGAAGGCTCCAGCTCTGACTCAAAAGCTGAACTGTCCACCCCCTGTTGTTCAACAGCAGGAGCACTTGCAGTACTAGTGCTACTGTTGCTTCCTTCGTCACCTTCAAAATTAATAATCATTGTACACTAGGCTAAGCATCAATCATGCCGATTTGAACGCAGCCATCGTTTCGTTTGTATATATATATATTTATCAGGGGTGAAATGGTTCACAAAATTCACGGTTCGGTTCGATACGATACACTGATGTCACGGTTCGGTACGTTTTAGATACAGCTAAAAGAAAAAATTGGCAGATAAATTTCCTTGATTTTTTACAAATATTTTATTTTTTAAAACTACAGTAACAAAGTATGTTTTTTTTACATTGAACAATGATGGCGCTATTCTTTACCCATCTTCTATGGTGTTTTCTTAGCAGCATACTGTATAAAACAAAAACAGCTCCTTATAAGAAAAAATGAAAATGTTATATTGTTGTATTAGTTATGAACAAATACAAAGATGGAACTCTTTTTAGATGGAACTCTATAAATGTTTATATAGAGTGTGTTTTTACTCAATTGGTTCTCTATGTGGGCTTTTGTTTTTTGGTACAAAACAGGAATTACGGTCTGGCTGTAGTTACTCACTACAGAGTATGGTCCCATATCCACGCCTATAAATGTACCAATCGCCGCGGTGATGTCTTTTGCCCTGTTTGAATCGGTTGGAAATGTCTGTCTAAATGCTGCGGGGATAGTTTGTGGCGTATGTTTCTCCTTTTATTCGTCTTGTTCCAGATACTGAAACACTGGGGTGATGTAAATGAGTTGACATGTTTGAAGTAGCCTATTCCCGCTGGTGTACTCTATTGTCATGTAACAGAGGCGACATACCGTTGTTTTTTTATCCACCACTCTCTTGCCATCACCATCATAGCTTACAGGGAATCCAAGGTGCACCCAAACACCAGACCTGTTGGTTATTGAAGGATCTTCTATTTCTGGTCTGTTAAACGCATTAACCATTTTGCAACGAGCCTTCAGCGCGTACTGAATGAGCGAGCGCCTGACTGAGTAGCCTAACATAAACATATAAGTTGGTGTTTATTTTTCTTCGGGGGTGTCAGTGGCGTTGCCTGTAACGTCGTATGGGATATTGGGCTACCTTGCTGAACGCATAACATTATATTTCACTCACTTCTTTATTTTCCAAATGTAATTAATTAGTCCAACGAACCATTCGGTACATAATGCGTACTGTGTACCGAACCGAAAGCCTCGTACCGAACGGTTCGATACGAATACGCGTATCGTTACACCCCTATTATATCTATATCTATATTCTAGATATTTATATATATATATAGCGGTGTCATGAGGTATTGACTCCCAGCAGCCAGCTATCACCAAAGCCATGCACTCTCTTCAGCAACCTGGCAAACTGCAGAGGTGGCCCACACAAAAGAGTCTGGAGAGGGCCTGATGTTAGAGACCCAGGGAGGAAAAGGTCTGATGTTGAAAAGCCAGGCAGGAGAGGGCCTGATGTTGGAGGCCTGAACTTTGAAGGCAAAGGCCTGGTTGATGCACATGTATCTATACCTCCAAGGATCATTCCATTGTAACAGGCACCAGGATGGCCAAAACTTTCTCTTCCTCTAGGACAGGAGGAACTGAATTGATACCACATCAGTCTTGTTTGCTTCCCTCTTACGTGCTGGATCCCTCCGTTTCGTCACACTTGCAAAGTCCCTCCACTTATTACTGACTTCTGCTGGGCTTTGTTCATATCCATAGACAGCATCATTTATTTTTTGAGTGATTTCTGCACAGATTTGATTTTTTGTCAGCATTTGTAATGCTGTTTTGCAGCTTTGAAAATAGCTGGACTTTATTATTTTCCGCCTCCTCCAAAAAATCAGCAATTTCATGCTTTGAAAATTGGGGTTTTTGTGTCATTTTCATTAACACATGGCAGAATGGCAAGGTGACTTAAATAGGAAAAATTTAGCAAAATAAGCATCAGGTGTTTTAAGACCCATCTTTTTTCAGTTGTGGTTAAGTAGCCTATCAATATCAAATAAGAAATAGTATTTATGTGAAATTGTGAAATTATTGACATTGGGATCAGAAAAGAGCACATTTTAACTCCGTGTGTATATAATTGCAGAACAAATGAATGATTCGTTATTACTTGACTCCTATGATGTCATTTCAAAAGCATAATTGGAGTCGAAGAAAAGAGAAAATAAAACCAAATTACTGTATGTGCTCATAGCTCCAGTCAACCATTAGATCGAAGTTCTTAATAATAATAATTAGTTACCATTACAGCCCTAATATATACATATATATACAAACGAATCGATGGCTGCGTTCACATCGGCATGATTGATGCTTAGCCTAGTGTACAATGCTTATTTATTTTGAAGGTGACGAAGGAAGCAACAGTAGCACTAGTGCTGCAAGTGCTCCTGCTGTTGAACAACAGGGGGTGGACAGTTCAGCTTTTGAGTCAGAGCTGGAGCCTTCAGGTAAAGTTTAAGCTATAAGCAAAACTAAACATGCTGGCTGAAAAATATGTGCTGGCTGAAAAATATGTGCTTTTATGATTTATAAGGTCATCAGTAGTAGGACTGTGTTCATTGGGACATACAATTGATGGCTGCTTTATTAATATAAATTATTGAAAGTGCTTATTTCATATTGCAGAGAAACTCAATGTGCAGAGTGAGAGAGAGGGGGATTAAGGGAAAGATGATAGAGACAGTGAATGCCTTGATACTTCTTGATACTTCATTTGATTATTTTGCCCGTCCACAGTCTAAGGGTTTTGATTTATTTTTTAATTATAACCCAATTCAAACAACTGAAAGAGCCAAAAATTTAGCAGTCTGGTGGACACATGGATCGGGTGGTGGTGACTACAACAACAGAGGTGGCTTGGGGTGGAGTCAAATTCCGGCCTGATTTACTGTCCCAGTCCGCCACTGTTTGTATGCAACACGTCCTGCTTTGTATTACTAAATATGTAAATCATATTTGCTTACTAGCTTACTTCAAGCTTACTTCAAGGACAAGAGCTCATCTTTGCAGACTGAGACGATGGAAGGTCAAATATTATTTACATATTTAGTAATACGAATCACTGCGAGCACTTTTCAATATGCGCGCCACTGAGTGACGTCTGTACTTCCCGGTAGTGATGTCCGATTCGTGAACAAATCGTTCAATTTAACCACTTCTTCTTAGTGAACCGGTTGAACCAGTTCTCCAAATCGAACTGAATCGTTTCAAACGGTTTGCGTCTCCAATAAGCATTAATCCACAAATTACTTAAGCTGCACTGTAAAAAAAATTCCTGTAGAAATTACAGTAACTTACTGGCAGCAGTTTGCCAGTAACTTACTGTAAATTAAACTTACAGTAATAATACTATTCATATTTACAGTACCATTTAACTTGCTGTAAATGTATTTGCAGTAATATATTTTTTACTGTAAAACACAATTGTGTTTTTTTCTCTTTTTATATATTTTAATACAATAAAATATTACTTTACACTGTGAAATTTACTGTTATTTGTTCACTTTAATTATGTATTGTAAAACCATACAAATTATTGTATTTCAACAGGTCTCATGTCTCAGTAGTAAAAACTATAAAAAGAAACAAAAGACTGTTTAACTTCTTTTATTGGTTTAATAGTTAAATTGTAATACTCGAAATAACATTTTAATATACTTGCAGATTGTACTTCCAGTTTTCCAAAAACTTGAATACATTTCATTTATACATAAAAGTTTCATATTAAGAGCATTTTAAAACAACAGACATGAACAGATTCAGTCATAAGAACAATCTTAAAAATTTACAAATTCAGAAAACTCCTGTGTAGAATGTATTTGCTCTTAGTAGCTTAATAGTTTTGCCAGCTGAAATCCAGAAACTCCTTAAAGGGATAGTTCACCCAAAAATCAGAATTAGGTCATTAATAACTCGCCCTCATGTCGTTCCAAACCCGTGAGACCTCAGTTTTTCTTCTGAACACAGTTTAAGATATTTTAGATTTAGTCCGAGGGCTCTCAGTCCCTCCATTGAAGCTGTGTGTACGGTATACTGTCCATGTCCAGAAAGGTAAGAAAAACATCATCAAAGTAGTCCATGTGACATCAGAGGGTCAGTTAGAATTTGTTGAAGCGTTGAAAATACATTTTGGTCCAAAAATAGCAAAAACTATGACTTTATTCAGCATTGTCTTCTCTTCCCGGTCTGCTTTGAGACAGTTCAAAACAAAGCAGTCTGTATATCTGATTCACTTTTTAAACCAGTTCACCAAATCAAACTGAATCGTTCTAAACGGTTCGCGTCTCCAATACACATTAATTCACAAATTACTTAAGCTGTTAACTTTTTTAATGTGGCTGACTCGAGAACGAGTCAGTCTTTTGTTTGTTATCTGGCTCGGCTCGGTGTTCATCTTCAGTTCTCTCTTCGCAGCAGTTCAGTCAGTGTACTGTTTGAGTAAATGAATTACTCCGGGATATTGGTTTGTTTGAACTCAGAAGAAGTGTCAGCCACATTAAAAAAGTGAACAGCTTAAGTCATTTGTGGATTAATGCGTATTGGAGACACGAACCGTTTTAAAAGATTCAGTTCGATTTGGTGAACTGCTTCAAAAAGATCTGGTTACATCGAGTGATTCTTTCGCGAACCGGATATCACAAACTGCTTTGTTTTGAACTCTCTCTCACAACAGACACAGAAGAGAAGACAATGCTGAATAAAGTCGTAGTTTTTGGACCAAAATGTGATTTCGATGCTTCAACAAACTCTAACTGACCCTCTGATGTCACATGGACTACTTTGATGATGTTTTTCTTACCTTTCTGGACATGGACAGTATACCGTACACACAGCTTCAATGGAGGGACTGAGGAGATAAATGGAGGTCTCACGGGTTTGGAACGACATGAGGGTGAGTTATTAATGGGTGAACTAATTTTTTGGGTGAACTATCCCTTTAATGAAGGAGGATACATGAGGGTTCAGACCAGAGTTCTTCCTTTGCACCATCTTCCCACTTCTTTTGATGACCTGGAACTTTGAGGAGCACTTGCTGTTGTCAGGGTTAACATTCAACCTTTACATAACAGAAAAAAAAAGTTAGATCATTTGATGTGAAAAATGTCTAACAAAACAACCAAATACTCACAACACAACCAAATACAGAAATGCACTGCAAATGGCACAGAACACAACGGAAATATTTCCAGGGGACCCAATATGTGACGAACCTGGATGGAGCATGTTTAGTACTCAACGTCTTCTTTTGTTTTCTTGCAAAAAATACAGAGATTACATGTTTATGACATACAACTTTATATACAATATACAAAATGTAAAAATAACATGAGGGTAAGATATTAATCTATACATTAGTAACATTGTAAAAAAATGTTTAAATAAGTTTCATAGTTAAGAAATGTAAGGTAATGTAGGGTCCAAAGATGAAACAGCTAATTTTAAAGTTGAGACACACACAGATAAATAAAGCATATTACAAAAACTTTTTTGTATAAAATGTACTTATTTGCAACAGTTATGTTAACAGCAATAATAAGACATTTATGTCCTAAGAACAGCTATTAAGCTGATAGACACCATGCTGCTTTGTCACGAGAACATCCCAGGTTAAAATAATGAGGAAATTACGTTGGTTAAATCCGAAATCGCCCCCTTAACACTCATGCACTCATTTCTACATTAGTCCACTAATACAGTTCACTTGAAGCTGTGAATGAAAACGAGTGAGTGAATTCGGACAGCCGTTGATCGCGCATTGGATGTATACAGGCGGGTTAGTCACTTATTCGGGTCCCCTGTGCCATTTGCGGCGCATTTTCGAGATTATAATGTTATTCTCCCGATGCTGATGTACAGAACACATGTTACATTTGAAGTAGACATATTTTTCTCTTGGTTGTTAAGTTTACTTAACTTTAGATTTCTGTGTTTGCGGTAACGTTAAATGTGAGACTGAGGGGCGGAGAGGCTTTGGAAAGTGTATGGGCATTCAGGAACTGCACGCGAAAACCTTAAGTTCGCCGTGTTTTTATGCCCTTTGTCATGATTAATAAAGGCGTATAATGTCTCCACAGAGATGCCAGTGTTTGCACACGACACGAACATTGCGGGTTTTACTCTAGCACTACAAGCATGACGTGCATGTATATGGGGTAATCAGTTAACAGCAAGCGATAATAGCGGGAAAAAATCCGACTGACTTTAAGCTAAATCCACGAAAGCTTTGTTGTTCGGCTAACAGTTCACATGAACACTCACCAGCTCCTGGAGTGGTCAAACCCAAGGCAGAGACCCGTTAATGTCCATATTTTGACGGTGAAACGTTCAGAAAAGGGAAAGAAAGGAAAGAAATATGAATGTTTGCACAGTGTCACCACAACTCTCTCTAGCTCTCTTCGCAGCATAAATGTGAGGTGAATGCGCGCCATTCAGTGGCAGCGTTTTTTTTTTTTTTTTTTTTAGTTAAACCAAAGATATAATATATTTAAAGTAAAAGAAGTAATATTTGTACACACCTTTGCATCTGACTGGTTCTTTTCGCATCTGTGTGTCTTGTATTCTTCTTTCTCCAAGCAGGAAATAAAACTTGATCTGTGATTGGTCAGGTTTCGCGCTCATTTTTTCTTTACTGTATTTATATTTACAGTAAATTAAAAATACTGTAATTTAGTGTCGCCAAGAGGGTATTCCCCAAAATGTAACTTTAAAATACAGTAATATGCTGTATAACTGTCCTACAGTAAAATACAGTTCATTTTACAGTTAAGTACTGTTAAATTTACAGACATTTCTAACAGTGTGTTTACTTTTTTAACTTGACTGACACTTCCTCCGAGTCAGAATAAAACCAATAAAAAAGGAATGTATGGACTTATCTAACTCTGGGGGATACTGTGAATAAGCTAAAGTCCCAAAAAGTCAGAGTGTTCCTTTAACAAAGAATAAAGCACATTTTAAGAGCCTTTTAAATTTGCGCGACTGAGTTCATTTTTTTTTTCATTTTCATTGTGTTTTTCTTCTTCTGTAATGGCATATGTTTGATAGTTTCTGAAAAAGTTTCATTCATTTTTATTGAAGCAAATGTAATTCCATATAACCCCAGCTACGGCCCTGAAAGTCAAACAATTTCATATAATTTAATTAATTATGTTATGAAAATACTTTTTCATGAATGTCAAGAGAAGAGGATTGTCACCAGCAAACCCAGGATGTTAGTCTTCAGTCCTCAAACATATATATTTACTTTCTGTCCGGCAACAAGTGTTGCATTGCCTTCAAGAACTCCGATTGGCTTTTCTTTTTCATACCATTATTTCCGGACACCTGTAACAAACTGATTGGATGTTGTCTCTTCTTCAGACTGATGGAAGAGAGTCTAGATGTTTCGCAGTCTTCATTGGCCAAGGACCGCCAAAGAGGCTGTCTGACTGAAATGAATCAACCATAGTTCGTTTTGATCAGCGTCGTGTTTAGGGCAGTGAAAATGTTAAATCAATGCATCGCTACAATAACAGACTGACATCTTTCATTCAAGAACATTGTGCAAGTTTACTGGAATAATTGCTCAGAGTCTATGTTGTCAACTTAACATACTTTTGAAAATTGTCAGAGTTGTAAATAGGAGGGCTTTCTTCTTCCAGTCGGGGGTTTGGTGTTAAAGGCCTGAACTGGGACAAAGACTCATCCCGAGGAGAAGACGCCAAAGATGTGCAGCCGGGTCGGTGCTTTCCTTTCCTCATGAAAGGTTGGAGTGGTGGCTGTCTCCCTCTGCCTTCAAAAAAAGTTTTTATGGAAAGACAGAAAAACAAAAACCTGAACTATATTAGAAACGTACACATTTTGTACGTTTGTTAAAATTTGCAGGTTTATGCAACCGACCCAATTAAAGCAAAAATCATACTCACAGACTCTCTATTTAAATAAGGTTTCATTTGTTTTATTCAACAAAGTTTTAAAGCCTTTACAATGAGGACATACAGTATTTCTTCCCAAATCCACATAAAGAAACAGAAAATGACAAAGAGCGGAAAACAGCAAACAGAGTAAATAGAAATAGATGTTAAAAATGTACAAAGAAATTCAAGATGTCCAGAGATTTAAAATAACAATTACATTACAGCATTGCCATAAAATAATTGCTTTGTTCTGAAAAATGTGTGATCGTCAGAGAAAGTCCATCTGGAGAACTGGGAAAGGCATCTCGGTGTTTGGAGAATAGTCGATAGGCGGGTGAAATATGCGCCATGTCCGAAGTGACTCGAGTCCGCAGAGTGTCGTTGGCTCGGGGTTTCTTCGGTATCGGAGCTGTAGCATTGTCGGTCGAAGTCTGGTAGCGACGTCGTTGTTCCTCAGATGAATCTGGGTATGATGCGCTCCCACAGGAACTGCCAAACACATTGCAACATCGGCTGCCAGAAGTTTGCATTCTGCGCTGTCGTAGTCGGCGAGTCTGAGCTCCTCCTGCAGCTGTACATAACGATGGTCACGGATGTAGTTTCTTCAGGCATCGGAGCAAACGGCTGAAACACCACAGAAGATGAGATGAATGATCGTCCAAGGCAAAATGTGTGAGCTCCACAAGCTTTAAATTCAATTTATAGGCTATGACAGGTTACACATTCCCATGAAATTGTCTTTCATTTGCGCTCATGGCTAGCCAAACACACCTAATGTAGGATAAACAGTGCGGTATTAAAGTGTTCGCGCAGCGCTGACCGGTCACAGGCGCGGCTCAATGGACCGAGCTCCGCGACCGACTCGACAGCGCAGAGAGGACGTGTTCACCAGCGCCACCGAGCTGATCTCCCCAGCGCAGCGCTGATCAGTAACAGCGCAGCGCCAACACTACTCTTCATAGCATATAAATTGAATGGAGAGCTTGTGGAGCTCACACATTTTGCCTTGGACGATCATTCATCTCATCTTCTGTGGGGTTTCAGCCGTTTGCTCCGATGCCTGAAGAAACTACATCCGTGAACATCGTTATGTGCAACTGCATATCGCTGTCGAAGCCTGATTTGGGGAGGAGCTCAGACTCGCCGACTACGACAGCGCAGAATGCAAACTTCTGGCAGCCGATGTTGCAATGTGTTTGGCAGTTCCTGTGGGAGCGCATCATACCCAGATTCATCTGAGGAACAACGACGTCGCTACCAGACTTCGACCGACAATGCTACAGCTCCGATACCGAAGAAACCCCGAGCCAACGACACTCTGCGGACTCGAGTCACTTCGGACATGGCGCATATTTCACCCGCCTATCGACTATTCTCCAAACACCGAGATGCCTTTCCCAGTTCTCCAGATGGACTTTCTCTGAGGATCATACATTTTTCAGAACAAAGCAATTATTTTATGGCAATGCTGTAATGTAATTGTTATTTTAACCTCTGGACATCTTCAATTTCTTTGTACATTTTTAACATCTATTTCTATTTACTCTGTTTGCTGTTTTCCGCTCTTTGTCATTTTCTGTTTCTTTATGTGGATTTGGGAAGAAATATTGTATGTCTTAATTGTAAAGTCTTAACAACTTTGTTGAATAAAACAAATGAAATCTTATTTAAATAGAGAGTCTGTGAGTATGATTTTAGCTTTAATTGGGTCGGTGGCATAAACCTGCAAATTTTAACAAACGTACAAAATGTGTACGTTTCTAATATAGTTCAGGTTTTTGTTTTTCTGTCTTTCCATAAAAACTTTTTTTGAAGGCAGAGGGAGACAGCCACCACTCCAACCTTTCATGAGGAAAGGAAAGCACCGACCCGGCTGCACATCTTTGGCGTCTTCTCCTCGGGATGAGTCTTTGTCCCAGTTCAGGCCTATAACACCAAACCCCCGACTGGAAGAAGAAAGCCCTCCTATTTACAACTCTGACAATTTTCAAAAGTATGTTAAGTTGACAGCATAGACTCTGAGCAATTATTCCAGTAAACTTGCACAATGTTCTTGAATGAATGATGTCAGTCTGTTATTGTAGCGATGCATTGATTTTACATTTTCACTGCCATAAACACGACGCTGATCAAAACGAACTATGGTTGATTCATTTCATTCAGACAGCCTCTTTGGCGGTCCTTGGCCAATGAAGACTGCGAAACATCTAGACTCTCTTCCATCAGTCTGAAGAAGAGACAACATCCAATCAGTTTGTTACAGGTGTCCGGAAATAATGGTATGAAAAAGAAAAGCCAATCGGAGTTCTTGAAGGCAATGCAACACTTGTTGCCGGACAGAAAGTAAATATATATGTTTGAGGACTGAAGACTAACATCCTGGGTTTGCTGGTGACAATCCTCTTCTCTTGACATTCATGAAAAAGTATTTTCATAACATAATTAATTAAATTATATGAAATTGTTTGACTTTCAGGGCCATAGCTGGGGTTATATGGAATTACATTTGCTTCAATAAAAATGAACGAAACTTTTTCAGAAACTATCAAACATATGCAATTACAAAAGAAGAAAAACACAATGAAAATGAAAAAAAAAAATGAACTCAGTCGCGCAAATTTAAAAGGCTCTTCAAATGTGCTTTATTCTTTGTTAAAGGAACACTCCGACTTTTTGGGACTTTAGCTTATTCACAGTATCCCCCAGAGTTAGATAAGTCCTTACATTCCTTTTTTATTGGTTTATTCTGACTCAGAGGAAGTGTCAGTCAAGTTAAAAAAGTAAACAGCTTAAGTAATTTGTGGATTAATGCTTATTGGAGACGCGAACTGTTTGAAACGATTCAGTTCGATTTGGAGAACTGGTTCAACCGGTTCACTAAGAAGAAGCGGTTAAATTGAACGATTTGTTCACGAATCGGACATCACTACCGGGAAGTACAGACGTCACTCAGTGGCGCGCATATTGAAAAGTGCTCGCAGTGATTCGTATTACTAAATATGTAAATAATATTTGACCTTCCATCGTCTCAGTCTGTAAAGATGAGCTTTTGTCCTTGAAGTAAGCTTGAAGTAAGCTAGTAAGCAAATATGATTTACATATTTAGTAATACAAAGCAGGACGTGTTGCATACAAACAGTGGCGGACTGGGACAGTAAATCAGGCCGGAATTTGACTACACCCCAAGCCACCTCTGTTGTTGTAGTCACCACCACCCGATTCATGTGTCCACCAGACGGCTAAATTTTTGGCTCTTTCAGTTGTTTGAATTGGGTTATAATTAAAAAATAAATCAAAACCCTTAGACTGTGGACGGGCAAAATAATCAAATGAAGTATCAAAAAGTATCAAGGCATTCACTGTCTCTATTATCTTTCCCTTAATCCCCCTCTCTCTCACTCTGCACATTGAGTTTCTCTGCAATATGAAATAAGCACTTTCAATAATTTATATTAAGCAGCCATCAATTGTATGTCCCAATGAACACAGTCCTACTACTGATGACCTTATAAATCATAAAAGCACATATTTTTCAGCCAGCACATATTTTTCAGCCAGCATGTTTAGTTTTGCTTATAGCTTAAACTTTACCTGAAGGCTCCAGCTCTGACTCAAAAGCTGAACTGTCCACCCCCTGTTGTTCAACAGCAGGAGCACTTGCAGTACTAGTGCTACTGTTGCTTCCTTCGTCACCTTCAAAATTAATAATCATTGTACACTAGGCTAAGCATCAATCATGCCGATGTGAACGCAGCCATCGTTTCGTTTGTATATATATATATATATATATTTATCAGGGGTGAAATGGTTCACGAAATTCACGGTTCGGTTCGATACGATACACTGATGTCACGGTTCGGTACGTTTTAGATACAGCTAAAAGAAAAAATTGGCAGATAAATTTCCTTGATTTTTTACAAATATTTTATTTTTTAAAACTACAGTAACAAAGTATGTTTTTTTTTTTACATTGAACAATGATGGCGCTATTCTTTATCCATCTTCTATGGTGTTTTCTTAGCAGCATACTGTATAAAACAAAAACAGCTCCTTATAAGAAAAAATGAAAATGTTATATTGTTGTATTAGTTATGAACAAATACAAAGATGGAACTCTTTTTATATGGAACTCTATAAATCTTTATATATAGTGTGTTTTTACTCAATTGGTTCTCTATGTGGGCTTTTGTTTTTTGGTACAAAACAGGAATTACGGTCTGGCTGTAGTTACTCACTACAGAGTATGGTCCCATATCCACGCCTATAAATGTACCAATCGCCGCGGTGATGTCTTTTGCCCTGTTTGAATCGGTTGGAAATGTCTGTCTAAATGCTGCGGGGATAGTTTGTGGCGTATGTTTCTCCTTTTATTCGTCTTGTTCCAGATACTGACACACTGGGGTGATGTAAATGAGTTGACATGTTTGAAGTAGCCTATTCCCGCTGGTGTACTCTATTGTCATGTAACCGATGGGACATACCGTTGTTTTTTTATCCACCACTCTCTTGCCATCACCATCATAGCTTACAGGGAATCCAAGGTGCACCCAAACACCAGACCTGTTGGTTATTGAAGGATCTTCTATTTCTGGTCTGTTAAACGCATTAACCATTTTGCAACGAGCCTTCAGCGCGTACTGAATGAGCGAGCGCCTGACTGAGTAGCCTAACATAAACATATAAGTTGGTGTTTATTTTTCTTCGGGGGTGTCAGTGGCGTTGCCTGTAACGTCGTATGGGATATTGGGCTACCTTGCTGAACGCATAACATTATATTTCACTCACTTCTTTATTTTCCAAATGTAATTAATTAGTCCAACGAACCATTCGGTACATAATGCGTACTGTGTACCGAACCGAAAGCCTTGTACCGAACGGTTCGATACGAATACGTGTATCGTTACACCCCTATTATATCTATATCTATATTCTAGATATTTATATATATATAGCGGTGTCATGAGGTATTGACTCCCAGCAGCCAGCTATCACCAAAGCCATGCACTCTCTTCAGCAACCTGGCAAACTGCAGAGGTGGCCCACACAAAAGAGTCTGGAGAGGGCCTGATGTTAGAGACCCAGGGAGGAAAAGGTCTGATGTTGAAAAGCCAGGCAGGAGAGGGCCTGATGTTGGAGGCCTGAACTTTGAAGGCAAAGGCCTGGTTGATGCACATGTATCTATACCTCCAAGGATCATTCCATTGTAACAGGCACCAGGATGGCCAAAACTCTCTCTTCCTCTAGGACAGAAGGAACTGAATTGATACCACATCAGTCTTGTTTGCTTCCCTCTTACGTGCTGGATCCCTCCGTTTTGTCACACTTGCAAAGTCCCTCCACTTATTACTGACTTCTGCTGGGCTTTGTTCATATCCATAGACAGCATCATTTATTTTTTGAGTGATTTCTGCACAGATTTGATTTTTGTCAGCATTTGTAATGCTGTTTTGCAGCTTTGAAAATAGCTGGACTTTATTATTTTCCGCCTCCTCCAAAAAATCAGCAATTTCATGCTTTGAAAATTGGGGTTTTTGTGTCATTTTCATTAACACATGGCAGAATGGCAAGGTGACTTAAATAGGAAAAATTTAGCAAAATAATCATCAGGTGTTTTAAGACCCATCTTTTTTCAGTTGTGGTTGAGTAGCCTATCAATATCAAATAAGAAATAGTATTTATATGAAATTGTGAAATTATTGACATTGGGATCAGAAAAGAGCACATTTTAACTCCATGTGTGTATATAATTGCAGAACAAATGAATGATTCCTTATTACTTGACTCCTATGATGTCATTTCAAAAGCATAATTGGAGTCGAAGAAAAGAGAAAATAAAACCAAATTACTGTATGTGCTCATAGCTCCAGTCAACCATTAGATCGAAGAAGAACGACGGCTCAAACCAACATAGTTTGAACTATGGATCTGCGACACAGGTAACGTAGGTTTTGGGAAACAGCTGTGACTAGCTAGTTCGTTTCCATAACGATGCATCGTACGATGGTGGTTAATCAGCGAGTTACGTCGTAGTACGGGAAATGCACCCCTGAGCGTCATTTACGCCGGCCTCAGCAGTCGGTTGATATCGCCGGGGGCCCCCCCTCAGCCGTGGGCCCCTATAATCGTTGCCCTGTTGACTTGACATAGATTTTCACAATTTAATGATTTGAAAATATGCCTGAATAAACATCTTCATCTAGCATGCCACTTCTGTGACATTTATATATATATATATATATATATATATATATATATATATATATATATATATATATATATATATATATATATATTCATTTAAAAATATGTCACTGGTGTTACATTGTTTCATCTTCATATAAATAATTAGAAACCATATAGAAAAGCATTTAGATTGCCCAAATTTAATCCACAATCATAATGACAGACTCACTACTTAAATCAGTTTTCATTTGTTTTATTCAAGATGTTACACTTATACAATGAGGTCAATGAGGTCTGCCTAAATCCACATAAACAGAAAAATACATAATGAGCGGGAAAATACCACACAATAGTGAATGTGGAACTAATTATGTTGAAAATGTATGAAGAAATCGAAGATTAGATGCCTCAGAGAAAGTCCATCTGGAGAACTGGGAAAGGCATCTCGGTGTTTGGAGAATAGTCGATAGGCGGGTGAAATATGCGCCATGTCCGAAGTGACTCGAGTCCGCAGAGTGTCGTTGGCTCGGGGTTTCTTCGGTATCGGAGCTGTAGCATTGTCGGTCGAAGTCTGGTAGCGACGTCGTTGTTCCTCAGATGAATCTGGGTATGATGCGCTCCCACAGGAACTGCCAAACACGCTGCAACATCGGCTGCCAGAAGTTTGCACTCTGCGCTGTCGTAGTCGGCGAGTCTGAGCTCCTCCTGCAGCTGTACATAACGATGGTTACGGATGTAGTTTCTTCAGGCATCGGAGCAAACGGCTGAAACACCACAGAAGATGAGATGAATGATCGTCCAAGGCAAAATGTGTGAGCTCCACAAGCTTTAAATTCAATTTATAGGCTATGACAGGTTACACTTTCCCATGAAATTGTCTTTCATTTGCGCTCATGGCTAGCCAAACACACCTAATGTAGGATAAACAGTGCGGTATTAAAGTGTTCGCGCAGCGCTGACCGGTCACAGGCGCGGCTCAATGGACCGAGCTCCGCGACCGACTCGACAGCGCAGAGAGGACGTGTTCACCAGCGCCACCGAGCTGATCTCCCCAGCGCAGCGCTGATCAGTAACAGCGCAGCGCCAACACTACTCTTCATAGCATATAAATTGAATGGAGAGCTTGTGGAGCTCACACATTTTGCCTTGGACGATCATTCATCTCATCTTCTGTGGTGTTTCAGCCGTTTGCTCCGATGCCTGAAGAAACTACATCCGTGAACATCGTTATGTGCAACTGCATATCGCTGTCGAAGCCTGATTTGGGGAGGAGCTCAGACTCGCCGACTACGACAGCGCAGAATGCAAACTTCTGGCAGCCGATGTTGCAATGTGTTTGGCAGTTCCTGTGGGAGCGCATCATACCCAGATTCATCTGAGGAACAACGACGTCGCTACCAGACTTCGACCGACAATGCTACAGCTCCGATACCGAAGAAACCCCGAGCCAACGACACTCTGCGGACTCGAGTCACTTCGGACATGGCGCATATTTCACCCGCCTATCGACTATTCTCCAAACACCGAGATGCCTTTCCCAGTTCTCCAGATGGACTTTCTCTGAGGATCACACATTTTTCAGAACAAAGCAATTATTTTATGGCAATGCTGTAATGTAATTGTTATTTTAACCTCTGGACATCTTCAATTTCTTTGTACATTTTTAACATCTATTTCTATTTACTCTGTTTGCTGTTTTCCGCTCTTTGTCATTTTCTGTTTCTTTATGTGGATTTGGGAAGAAATATTGTATGTCTTAATTGTAAAGTCTTAACAACTTTGTTGAATAAAACAAATGAAATCTTATTTAAATAGAGAGTCTGTGAGTATGATTTTAGCTTTAATTGGGTCGGTGGCATAAACCTGCAAATTTTAACAAACGTACAAAATGTGTACGTTTCTAATATAGTTCAGGTTTTTGTTTTTCTGTCTTTCCATAAAAACTTTTTTTGAAGGCAGAGGGAGACAGCCACCACTCCAACCTTTCATGAGGAAAGGAAAGCACCGACCCGGCTGCACATCTTTGGCGTCTTCTCCTCGGGATGAGTCTTTGTCCCAGTTCAGGCCTATAACACCAAACCCCCGACTGGAAGAAGAAAGCCCTCCTATTTACAACTCTGACAATTTTCAAAAGTATGTTAAGTTGACAGCATAGACTCTGAGCAATTATTCCAGTAAACTTGCACAATGTTCTTGAATGAATGATGTCAGTCTGTTATTGTAGCGATGCATTGATTTTACATTTTCACTGCCATAAACACGACGCTGATCAAAACGAACTATGGTTGATTCATTTCATTCAGACAGCCTCTTTGGCGGTCCTTGGCCAATGAAGACTGCGAAACATCTAGACTCTCTTCCATCAGTCTGAAGAAGAGACAACATCCAATCAGTTTGTTACAGGTGTCCGGAAATAATGGTATGAAAAAGAAAAGCCAATCGGAGTTCTTGAAGGCAATGCAACACTTGTTGCCGGACAGAAAGTAAATATATATGTTTGAGGACTGAAGACTAACATCCTGGGTTTGCTGGTGACAATCCTCTTCTCTTGACATTCATGAAAAAGTATTTTCATAACATAATTAATTAAATTATATGAAATTGTTTGACTTTCAGGGCCATAGCTGGGGTTATATGGAATTACATTTGCTTCAATAAAAATGAACAAAACTTTTTCAGAAACTATCAAACATATGCAATTACAGAAGAAGAAAAACACAATGAAAATGAAAAAAAAAAATGAACTCAGTCGCGCAAATTTAAAAGGCTCTTCAAATGTGCTTTATTCTTTGTTAAAGGAACACTCCGACTTTTTGGGACTTTAGCTTATTCACAGTATCCCCCAGAGTTAGATAAGTCCTTACATTCCTTTTTTATTGGTTTATTCTGACTCAGAGGAAGTGTCAGTCAAGTTAAAAAAGTAAACAGCTTAAGTAATTTGTGGATTAATGCTTATTGGAGACGCGAACTGTTTGAAACGATTCAGTTCGATTTGGAGAACTGGTTCAACCGGTTCACTAAGAAGAAGCGGTTAAATTGAACGATTTGTTCACGAATCGGACATCACTACCGGGAAGTACAGACGTCACTCAGTGGCGCGCATATTGAAAAGTGCTCGCAGTGATTCGTATTACTAAATATGTAAATAATATTTGACCTTCCATCGTCTCAGTCTGTAAAGATGAGCTTTTGTCCTTGAAGTAAGCTTGAAGTAAGCTAGTAAGCAAATATGATTTACATATTTAGTAATACAAAGCAGGACGTGTTGCATACAAACAGTGGCGGACTGGGACAGTAAATCAGGCCGGAATTTGACTACACCCCAAGCCACCTCTGTTGTTGTAGTCACCACCACCCGATTCATGTGTCCACCAGACGGCTAAATTTTTGGCTCTTTCAGTTGTTTGAATTGGGTTATAATTAAAAAATAAATCAAAACCCTTAGACTGTGGACGGGCAAAATAATCAAATGAAGTATCAAAAAGTATCAAGGCATTCACTGTCTCTATTATCTTTCCCTTAATCCCCCTCTCTCTCACTCTGCACATTGAGTTTCTCTGCAATATGAAATAAGCACTTTCAATAATTTATATTAAGCAGCCATCAATTGTATGTCCCAATGAACACAGTCCTACTACTGATGACCTTATAAATCATAAAAGCACATATTTTTCAGCCAGCACATATTTTTCAGCCAGCATGTTTAGTTTTGCTTATAGCTTAAACTTTACCTGAAGGCTCCAGCTCTGACTCAAAAGCTGAACTGTCCACCCCCTCTTGTTCAACAGCAGGAGCACTTGCAGCACTAGTGCTACTGTTGCTTCCTTCGTCACCTTCAAAATTAATAATCATTGTACACTAGGCTAAGCATCAATCATGCCGATGTGAACGCAGCCATCGTTTCGTTTGTATATATATATATATATATATTTATCAGGGGTGAAATGGTTCACGAAATTCACGGTTCGGTTCGATACGATACACTGATGTCACGGTTCGGTACGTTTTAGATACAGCTAAAAGAAAAAATTGGCAGATAAATTTCCTTGATTTTTTACAAATATTTTATTTTTTAAAACTACAGTAACAAAGTATGTTTTTTTTTTTACATTGAACAATGATGGCGCTATTCTTTATCCATCTTCTATGGTGTTTTCTTAGCAGCATACTGTATAAAACAAAAACAGCTCCTTATAAGAAAAAATGAAAATGTTATATTGTTGTATTAGTTATGAACAAATACAAAGATGGAACTCTTTTTATATGGAACTCTATAAATCTTTATATATAGTGTGTTTTTACTCAATTGGTTCTCTATGTGGGCTTTTGTTTTTTGGTACAAAACAGGAATTACGGTCTGGCTGTAGTTACTCACTACAGAGTATGGTCCCATATCCACGCCTATAAATGTACCAATCGCCGCGGTGATGTCTTTTGCCCTGTTTGAATCGGTTGGAAATGTCTGTCTAAATGCTGCGGGGATAGTTTGTGGCGTATGTTTCTCCTTTTATTCGTCTTGTTCCAGATACTGACACACTGGGGTGATGTAAATGAGTTGACATGTTTGAAGTAGCCTATTCCCGCTGGTGTACTCTATTGTCATGTAACCGATGGGACATACCGTTGTTTTTTTATCCACCACTCTCTTGCCATCACCATCATAGCTTACAGGGAATCCAAGGTGCACCCAAACACCAGACCTGTTGGTTATTGAAGGATCTTCTATTTCTGGTCTGTTAAACGCATTAACCATTTTGCAACGAGCCTTCAGCGCGTACTGAATGAGCGAGCGCCTGACTGAGTAGCCTAACATAAACATATAAGTTGGTGTTTATTTTTCTTCGGGGGTGTCAGTGGCGTTGCCTGTAACGTCGTATGGGATATTGGGCTACCTTGCTGAACGCATAACATTATATTTCACTCACTTCTTTATTTTCCAAATGTAATTAATTAGTCCAACGAACCATTCGGTACATAATGCGTACTGTGTACCGAACCGAAAGCCTTGTACCGAACGGTTCGATACGAATACGTGTATCGTTACACCCCTATTATATCTATATCTATATTCTAGATATTTATATATATATAGCGGTGTCATGAGGTATTGACTCCCAGCAGCCAGCTATCACCAAAGCCATGCACTCTCTTCAGCAACCTGGCAAACTGCAGAGGTGGCCCACACAAAAGAGTCTGGAGAGGGCCTGATGTTAGAGACCCAGGGAGGAAAAGGTCTGATGTTGAAAAGCCAGGCAGGAGAGGGCCTGATGTTGGAGGCCTGAACTTTGAAGGCAAAGGCCTGGTTGATGCACATGTATCTATACCTCCAAGGATCATTCCATTGTAACAGGCACCAGGATGGCCAAAACTCTCTCTTCCTCTAGGACAGAAGGAACTGAATTGATACCACATCAGTCTTGTTTGCTTCCCTCTTACGTGCTGGATCCCTCCGTTTTGTCACACTTGCAAAGTCCCTCCACTTATTACTGACTTCTGCTGGGCTTTGTTCATATCCATAGACAGCATCATTTATTTTTTGAGTGATTTCTGCACAGATTTGATTTTTGTCAGCATTTGTAATGCTGTTTTGCAGCTTTGAAAATAGCTGGACTTTATTATTGTCCGCCTCCTCCAAAAAATCAGCAATTTCATGCTTTGAAAATTGGGGTTTTTGTGTCATTTTCATTAACACATGGCAGAATGGCAAGGTGACTTAAATAGGAAAAATTTAGCAAAATAATCATCAGGTGTTTTAAGACCCATCTTTTTTCAGTTGTGGTTGAGTAGCCTATCAATATCAAATAAGAAATAGTATTTATATGAAATTGTGAAATTATTGACATTGGGATCAGAAAAGAGCACATTTTAACTCCATGTGTGTATATAATTGCAGAACAAATGAATGATTCCTTATTACTTGACTCCTATGATGTCATTTCAAAAGCATAATTGGAGTCGAAGAAAAGAGAAAATAAAACCAAATTACTGTATGTGCTCATAGCTCCAGTCAACCATTAGATCGAAGAAGAACGACGGCTCAAACCAACATAGTTTGAACTATGGATCTGCGACACAGGTAACGTAGGTTTTGGGAAACAGCTGTGACTAGCTAGTTCGTTTCCATAACGATGCATCGTACGATGGTGGTTAATCAGCGAGTTACGTCGTAGTACGGGAAATGCACCCCTGAGCGTCATTTACGCCGGCCTCAGCAGTCGGTTGATATCGCCGGGGGCCCCCCCTCAGCCGTGGGCCCCTATAATCGTTGCCCTGTTGACTTGACATAGATTTTCACAATTTAATGATTTGAAAATATGCCTGAATAAACATCTTCATCTAGCATGCCACTTCTGTGACATTTATATATATATATATATATATATATATATATATATATATATATATATATATATATATATATATATATATTCATTTAAAAATATGTCACTGGTGTTACATTGTTTCATCTTCATATAAATAATTAGAAACCATATAGAAAAGCATTTAGATTGCCCAAATTTAATCCACAATCATAATGACAGACTCACTACTTAAATCAGTTTTCATTTGTTTTATTCAAGATGTTACACTTATACAATGAGGTCAATGAGGTCTGCCTAAATCCACATAAACAGAAAAATACATAATGAGCGGGAAAATACCACACAATAGTGAATGTGGAACTAATTATGTTGAAAATGTATGAAGAAATCGAAGATTAGATGCCTCAGAGAAAGTCCATCTGGAGAACTGGGAAAGGCATCTCGGTGTTTGGAGAATAGTCGATAGGCGGGTGAAATATGCGCCATGTCCGAAGTGACTCGAGTCCGCAGAGTGTCGTTGGCTCGGGGTTTCTTCGGTATCGGAGCTGTAGCATTGTCGGTCGAAGTCTGGTAGCGACGTCGTTGTTCCTCAGATGAATCTGGGTATGATGCGCTCCCACAGGAACTGCCAAACACGCTGCAACATCGGCTGCCAGAAGTTTGCACTCTGCGCTGTCGTAGTCGGCGAGTCTGAGCTCCTCCTGCAGCTGTACATAACGATGGTTACGGATGTAGTTTCTTCAGGCATCGGAGCAAACGGCTGAAACACCACAGAAGATGAGATGAATGATCGTCCAAGGCAAAATGTGTGAGCTCCACAAGCTTTAAATTCAATTTATAGGCTATGACAGGTTACACATTCCCATGAAATTGTCTTTCATTTGCGCTCATGGCTAGCCAAACACACCTAATGTAGGATAAACAGTGCGGTATTAAAGTGTTCGCGCAGCGCTGACCGGTCACAGGCGCGGCTCAATGGACCGAGCTCCGCGACCGACTCGACAGCGCAGAGAGGACGTGTTCACCAGCGCCACCGAGCTGATCTCCCCAGCGCAGCGCTGATCAGTAACAGCGCAGCGCCAACACTACTCTTCATAGCATATAAATTGAATGGAGAGCTTGTGGAGCTCACACATTTTGCCTTGGACGATCATTCATCTCATCTTCTGTGGTGTTTCAGCCGTTTGCTCCGATGCCTGAAGAAACTACATCCGTGAACATCGTTATGTGCAACTGCATATCGCTGTCGAAGCCTGATTTGGGGAGGAGCTCAGACTCGCCGACTACGACAGCGCAGAATGCAAACTTCTGGCAGCCGATGTTGCAACGTGTTTGGCAGTTCCTGTGGGAGCGCATCATACCCAGATTCATCTGAGGAACAACGACGTCGCTACCAGACTTCGACCGACAATGCTACAGCTCCGATACCGAAGAAACCCCGAGCCAACGACACTCTGCGGACTCGAGTCACTTCGGACATGGCGCATATTTCACCCGCCTATCGACTATTCTCCAAACACCGAGATGCCTTTCCCAGTTCTCCAGATGGACTTTCTCTGAGGATCACACATTTTTCAGAACAAAGCAATTATTTTATGGCAATGCTGTAATGTAATTGTTATTTTAACCTCTGGACATCTTCAATTTCTTTGTACATTTTTAACATCTATTTCTATTTACTCTGTTTGCTGTTTTCCGCTCTTTGTCATTTTCTGTTTCTTTATGTGGATTTGGGAAGAAATATTGTATGTCTTAATTGTAAAGTCTTAACAACTTTGTTGAATAAAACAAATGAAATCTTATTTAAATAGAGAGTCTGTGAGTATGATTTTAGCTTTAATTGGGTCGGTGGCATAAACCTGCAAATTTTAACAAACGTACAAAATGTGTACGTTTCTAATATAGTTCAGGTTTTTGTTTTTCTGTCTTTCCATAAAAACTTTTTTTGAAGGCAGAGGGAGACAGCCACCACTCCAACCTTTCATGAGGAAAGGAAAGCACCGACCCGGCTGCACATCTTTGGCGTCTTCTCCTCGGGATGAGTCTTTGTCCCAGTTCAGGCCTATAACACCAAACCCCCGACTGGAAGAAGAAAGCCCTCCTATTTACAACTCTGACAATTTTCAAAAGTATGTTAAGTTGACAGCATAGACTCTGAGCAATTATTCCAGTAAACTTGCACAATGTTCTTGAATGAATGATGTCAGTCTGTTATTGTAGCGATGCATTGATTTTACATTTTCACTGCCATAAACACGACGCTGATCAAAACGAACTATGGTTGATTCATTTCATTCAGACAGCCTCTTTGGCGGTCCTTGGCCAATGAAGACTGCGAAACATCTAGACTCTCTTCCATCAGTCTGAAGAAGAGACAACATCCAATCAGTTTGTTACAGGTGTCCGGAAATAATGGTATGAAAAAGAAAAGCCAATCGGAGTTCTTGAAGGCAATGCAACACTTGTTGCCGGACAGAAAGTAAATATATATGTTTGAGGACTGAAGACTAACATCCTGGGTTTGCTGGTGACAATCCTCTTCTCTTGACATTCATGAAAAAGTATTTTCATAACATAATTAATTAAATTATATGAAATTGTTTGACTTTCAGGGCCATAGCTGGGGTTATATGGAATTACATTTGCTTCAATAAAAATGAACAAAACTTTTTCAGAAACTATCAAACATATGCAATTACAGAAGAAGAAAAACACAATGAAAATGAAAAAAAAAAATGAACTCAGTCGCGCAAATTTAAAAGGCTCTTCAAATGTGCTTTATTCTTTGTTAAAGGAACACTCCGACTTTTTGGGACTTTAGCTTATTCACAGTATCCCCCAGAGTTAGATAAGTCCTTACATTCCTTTTTTATTGGTTTATTCTGACTCAGAGGAAGTGTCAGTCAAGTTAAAAAAGTAAACAGCTTAAGTAATTTGTGGATTAATGCTTATTGGAGACGCGAACTGTTTGAAACGATTCAGTTCGATTTGGAGAACTGGTTCAACCGGTTCACTAAGAAGAAGCGGTTAAATTGAACGATTTGTTCACGAATCGGACATCACTACCGGGAAGTACAGACGTCACTCAGTGGCGCGCATATTGAAAAGTGCTCGCAGTGATTCGTATTACTAAATATGTAAATAATATTTGACCTTCCATCGTCTCAGTCTGTAAAGATGAGCTTTTGTCCTTGAAGTAAGCTTGAAGTAAGCTAGTAAGCAAATATGATTTACATATTTAGTAATACAAAGCAGGACGTGTTGCATACAAACAGTGGCGGACTGGGACAGTAAATCAGGCCGGAATTTGACTACACCCCAAGCCACCTCTGTTGTTGTAGTCACCACCACCCGATTCATGTGTCCACCAGACGGCTAAATTTTTGGCTCTTTCAGTTGTTTGAATTGGGTTATAATTAAAAAATAAATCAAAACCCTTAGACTGTGGACGGGCAAAATAATCAAATGAAGTATCAAAAAGTATCAAGGCATTCACTGTCTCTATTATCTTTCCCTTAATCCCCCTCTCTCTCACTCTGCACATTGAGTTTCTCTGCAATATGAAATAAGCACTTTCAATAATTTATATTAAGCAGCCATCAATTGTATGTCCCAATGAACACAGTCCTACTACTGATGACCTTATAAATCATAAAAGCACATATTTTTCAGCCAGCACATATTTTTCAGCCAGCATGTTTAGTTTTGCTTATAGCTTAAACTTTACCTGAAGGCTCCAGCTCTGACTCAAAAGCTGAACTGTCCACCCCCTGTTGTTCAACAGCAGGAGCACTTGCAGTACTAGTGCTACTGTTGCTTCCTTCGTCACCTTCAAAATTAATAATCATTGTACACTAGGCTAAGCATCAATCATGCCGATGTGAACGCAGCCATCGTTTCGTTTGTATATATATATATATATATATTTATCAGGGGTGAAATGGTTCACGAAATTCACGGTTCGGTTCGATACGATACACTGATGTCACGGTTCGGTACGTTTTAGATACAGCTAAAAGAAAAAATTGGCAGATAAATTTCCTTGATTTTTTACAAATATTTTATTTTTTAAAACTACAGTAACAAAGTATGTTTTTTTTTTTACATTGAACAATGATGGCGCTATTCTTTATCCATCTTCTATGGTGTTTTCTTAGCAGCATACTGTATAAAACAAAAACAGCTCCTTATAAGAAAAAATGAAAATGTTATATTGTTGTATTAGTTATGAACAAATACAAAGATGGAACTCTTTTTATATGGAACTCTATAAATCTTTATATATAGTGTGTTTTTACTCAATTGGTTCTCTATGTGGGCTTTTGTTTTTTGGTACAAAACAGGAATTACGGTCTGGCTGTAGTTACTCACTACAGAGTATGGTCCCATATCCACGCCTATAAATGTACCAATCGCCGCGGTGATGTCTTTTGCCCTGTTTGAATCGGTTGGAAATGTCTGTCTAAATGCTGCGGGGATAGTTTGTGGCGTATGTTTCTCCTTTTATTCGTCTTGTTCCAGATACTGACACACTGGGGTGATGTAAATGAGTTGACATGTTTGAAGTAGCCTATTCCCGCTGGTGTACTCTATTGTCATGTAACCGATGGGACATACCGTTGTTTTTTTATCCACCACTCTCTTGCCATCACCATCATAGCTTACAGGGAATCCAAGGTGCACCCAAACACCAGACCTGTTGGTTATTGAAGGATCTTCTATTTCTGGTCTGTTAAACGCATTAACCATTTTGCAACGAGCCTTCAGCGCGTACTGAATGAGCGAGCGCCTGACTGAGTAGCCTAACATAAACATATAAGTTGGTGTTTATTTTTCTTCGGGGGTGTCAGTGGCGTTGCCTGTAACGTCGTATGGGATATTGGGCTACCTTGCTGAACGCATAACATTATATTTCACTCACTTCTTTATTTTCCAAATGTAATTAATTAGTCCAACGAACCATTCGGTACATAATGCGTACTGTGTACCGAACCGAAAGCCTTGTACCGAACGGTTCGATACGAATACGTGTATCGTTACACCCCTATTATATCTATATCTATATTCTAGATATTTATATATATATAGCGGTGTCATGAGGTATTGACTCCCAGCAGCCAGCTATCACCAAAGCCATGCACTCTCTTCAGCAACCTGGCAAACTGCAGAGGTGGCCCACACAAAAGAGTCTGGAGAGGGCCTGATGTTAGAGACCCAGGGAGGAAAAGGTCTGATGTTGAAAAGCCAGGCAGGAGAGGGCCTGATGTTGGAGGCCTGAACTTTGAAGGCAAAGGCCTGGTTGATGCACATGTATCTATACCTCCAAGGATCATTCCATTGTAACAGGCACCAGGATGGCCAAAACTCTCTCTTCCTCTAGGACAGAAGGAACTGAATTGATACCACATCAGTCTTGTTTGCTTCCCTCTTACGTGCTGGATCCCTCCGTTTTGTCACACTTGCAAAGTCCCTCCACTTATTACTGACTTCTGCTGGGCTTTGTTCATATCCATAGACAGCATCATTTATTTTTTGAGTGATTTCTGCACAGATTTGATTTTTGTCAGCATTTGTAATGCTGTTTTGCAGCTTTGAAAATAGCTGGACTTTATTATTGTCCGCCTCCTCCAAAAAATCAGCAATTTCATGCTTTGAAAATTGGGGTTTTTGTGTCATTTTCATTAACACATGGCAGAATGGCAAGGTGACTTAAATAGGAAAAATTTAGCAAAATAATCATCAGGTGTTTTAAGACCCATCTTTTTTCAGTTGTGGTTGAGTAGCCTATCAATATCAAATAAGAAATAGTATTTATATGAAATTGTGAAATTATTGACATTGGGATCAGAAAAGAGCACATTTTAACTCCATGTGTGTATATAATTGCAGAACAAATGAATGATTCCTTATTACTTGACTCCTATGATGTCATTTCAAAAGCATAATTGGAGTCGAAGAAAAGAGAAAATAAAACCAAATTACTGTATGTGCTCATAGCTCCAGTCAACCATTAGATCGAAGAAGAACGACGGCTCAAACCAACATAGTTTGAACTATGGATCTGCGACACAGGTAACGTAGGTTTTGGGAAACAGCTGTGACTAGCTAGTTCGTTTCCATAACGATGCATCGTACGATGGTGGTTAATCAGCGAGTTACGTCGTAGTACGGGAAATGCACCCCTGAGCGTCATTTACGCCGGCCTCAGCAGTCGGTTGATATCGCCGGGGGCCCCCCCTCAGCCGTGGGCCCCTATAATCGTTGCCCTGTTGACTTGACATAGATTTTCACAATTTAATGATTTGAAAATATGCCTGAATAAACATCTTCATCTAGCATGCCACTTCTGTGACATTTATATATATATATATATATATATATATATATATATATATATATTCATTTAAAAATATGTCACTGGTGTTACATTGTTTCATCTTCATATAAATAATTAGAAACCATATAGAAAAGCATTTAGATTGCCCAAATTTAATCCACAATCATAATGACAGACTCACTACTTAAATCAGTTTTCATTTGTTTTATTCAAGATGTTACACTTATACAATGAGGTCAATGAGGTCTGCCTAAATCCACATAAACAGAAAAATACATAATGAGCGGGAAAATACCACACAATAGTGAATGTGGAACTAATTATGTTGAAAATGTATGAAGAAATCGAAGATTAGATGCCTCAGAGAAAGTCCATCTGGAGAACTGGGAAAGGCATCTCGGTGTTTGGAGAATAGTCGATAGGCGGGTGAAATATGCGCCATGTCCGAAGTGACTCGAGTCCGCAGAGTGTCGTTGGCTCGGGGTTTCTTCGGTATCGGAGCTGTAGCATTGTCGGTCGAAGTCTGGTAGCGACGTCGTTGTTCCTCAGATGAATCTGGGTATGATGCGCTCCCACAGGAACTGCCAAACACATTGCAACATCGGCTGCCAGAAGTTTGCACTCTGCGCTGTCGTAGTCGGCGAGTCTGAGCTCCTCCTGCAGCTGTACATAACGATGGTTACGGATGTAGTTTCTTCAGGCATCGGAGCAAACGGCTGAAACACCACAGAAGATGAGATGAATGATCGTCCAAGGCAAAATGTGTGAGCTCCACAAGCTTTAAATTCAATTTATAGGCTATGACAGGTTACACATTCCCATGAAATTGTCTTTCATTTGCGCTCATGGCTAGCCAAACACACCTAATGTAGGATAAACAGTGCGGTATTAAAGTGTTCGCGCAGCGCTGACCGGTCACAGGCGCGGCTCAATGGACCGAGCTCCGCGACCGACTCGACAGCGCAGAGAGGACGTGTTCACCAGCGCCACCGAGCTGATCTCCCCAGCGCAGCGCTGATCAGTAACAGCGCAGCGCCAACACTACTCTTCATAGCATATAAATTGAATGGAGAGCTTGTGGAGCTCACACATTTTGCCTTGGACGATCATTCATCTCATCTTCTGTGGTGTTTCAGCCGTTTGCTCCGATGCCTGAAGAAACTACATCCGTGAACATCGTTATGTGCAACTGCATATCGCTGTCGAAGCCTGATTTGGGGAGGAGCTCAGACTCGCCGACTACGACAGCGCAGAATGCAAACTTCTGGCAGCCGATGTTGCAATGTGTTTGGCAGTTCCTGTGGGAGCGCATCATACCCAGATTCATCTGAGGAACAACGACGTCGCTACCAGACTTCGACCGACAATGCTACAGCTCCGATACCGAAGAAACCCCGAGCCAACGACACTCTGCGGACTCGAGTCACTTCGGACATGCTGATGGCGCATATTTCACCCGCCTATCGACTATTCTCCAAACACCGAGATGCCTTTCCCAGTTCTCCAGATGGACTTTCTCTGAGGATCACACATTTTTCAGAACAAAGCAATTATTTTATGGCAATGCTGTAATGTAATTGTTATTTTAACCTCTGGACATCTTCGATTTCTTTGTACATTTTTAACATCTATTTTCTATTTACTCTGTTTGCTGTTTTCCGCTCTTTGTCATTTTCTGTTTCTTTATGTGGATTTGGGAAGAAATACTGTATGTCCTCATTGTAAAGGCTTTAAAACTTTGTTGAATAAAACAAATGAAATCTTATTTAAATAGAGAGTCTGTGAGTATGATTTTTGCTTTAATTGGGTCGGTGGCAAAATGTGTACGTTTCTAAAACATATTTTTCAGCCAGCATGTTTAGTTTTGCTTACAGCTTAAACTTTACCTGAAGGCTCCAGCTCTGACTCAAAAGCTGAACTGTCCACCCCCTCTTGTTCAACAGCAGGAGCACTTGCAGCACTAGTGCCAGTGTTGAGTAGCTACTCGAGACTCGGACTCGGTCTTGGACTTGGTCTCGAGACCGTATTTTAATGGTCTCGGTCTTGTCATGGACTCGTGTGCATATTGACTCGGACTCGAACATATTAGGCTTATGCCCGAGTCCACTCGAGTCCCAATCAAAATATTTCATGATTATTACTGTATGTTAATGTTTATTTAAATTGATGTATGTTTGAGACATCCAATGACTGGTGATTTTCTTTTGACGTGAGACGTTAGGCCAGCGACACACCGGATGTGTGGCGCAAGCGTCTCAGCTGCGTGGCGTGTCTGTTTTTAATTCGGCTCCCATGTTAACAGGTTAGATCTTGCAGACTGCCTGCGTGAGACGCGCGGAAAACCCGTGCATGCTAGAAATAGAACCGACGCCTAATTTTCATGCTACACGCGTGCATGTTGGAAGCGTTTCCAGGCAAAATATACTAGGAAAATATGTTTATATGTCATTTTGTACACAAATACATATTAATTCGTGACATTTTGATATTTGAAAGTCTATAGGCTGGCATAAATTCAGATATAAATGTTATTTAAAAAATAAATTAATAATGAACGATTTTCAAATATTGCACCTGTCAAACATACTCTATTGTGCCGTCAATACTGTTGACGGTGTCCTATCAGTAGGTGTGTAAAAAAAAAAAAAAAAAGTTGATATTGTTGTCGTGAAGACAAGAGCCTGGTCTGTCAGCGGTCTCCCTCTATGTCACCTACAGCAGCAGCAGCGCGCCAAGCGCCGCGTGGAGGCACGCTTCTGGTGTGTAAACACAGAAAACGCGAAGCAGCCACCACGCTTCTGGCACGCAGCAGCAAGAGACGCCACGCAGCCAGTGTGTCACCGGCCTTAAGTTACCCTCCTGCCATCCGCCTGTAGTGATCCCGCTTTCCAGGAAGCCACATTGCTACATTATTTCTCTCAACTGTGTTATTTTTACAAAGTAGGACAAAATGGTCACAGAAAAAAACAAATATCGTTTAATTAAATTATATAATGAATACAGACACAGACTGACTGTCTCAACACTAAACATCTCCCCCCAAAAACATGTCTGACAGAATGCATTGAACTTATATGGCATTTCATCCAGCTTTCTTCCCCTGGCACATACACACTTTTGCATGAAATTTTCCTGGACAGTCAGTCGGCTCTTGTGTGTATGCCCTCCGTAACTAAAAAAAAACTTGGACTAGTGTGTATTTTACCCTGCATTAAAACGCACCATCCAGGGAAATTAGCATTAGATTAGAAAGTGATAAAATGGTAACTGTTGTCAGTCCCCGCTTCCTCTGCACCAGTAGAGTGTTTTTAGTCGGGGTGGATTGATCATGAGACCACATCGTGCTTGGTTGGGTAGCAGGATGGTCTCCTCACTTATTTTTTTGAAAAGCAATTATGCCCATCTGTAATCTTCACAACATCTAAAGTGCACATAATCCAAGACATTGTAAGGATATTAGCAGTCATTAGTTAAGCTTCAAGGTTAAAAGTTATGTAAAAGCTGTTACAGTTGAACATTTACAGGTATAGTGGTACAGTAATGTTACTTGTGCTAGAAAGGTTATATGGATGTGTATAGTGGTACAACGATGTTATGTCAAAATGAGCGCTTAATATTGACAAGTTACAATTCATAATACTAATAAAATTACCTTTACACCACATACTATGTGGCCCTTTTACCCTTTATTGTTTCCACCAAACATTTTACATACTCTTGAAGATTTCTTTAGGTCTTGTCAAAGATCCAATCTCTCTGAACTCGGTCTTGACTCGGACTCGAATGAGCTGGACTCGACTACAACACTGTAGTGAACCGGTTGAAGCAGTTCTCCAAATCGAACTGAATCGGTTCGCGTCTCCAATACGCATTAATCCACAAATTACTTAAGCTGTTTACTTTTTTAATTTGACTGACACTTCCTCTGAGTCAGAATAAACCAATATCCTGGAGCAATTCATTTACTCAAACCGTACAATGACTGAACTGCTGTGAAGAGAGAACTGAAGATGAACACTGAGCCGAGACAGACGACGAACGAACACGCCCACTGCTGGAGCAGTTCTCGTTCTCGAGTCAAGAACCGGTTGCATCAGTTTTCGGATCACCAGTACACTGAACTGAGTATCGTTTCTTTTGGACGCATCTGATTTGAGAACCGATGAAGTGATGATACAGCGCATGTGTGTCATTTTTTAAGTATTTTGTTAAACATCGGTAAGTGTGATAAAATAACTATTTTATTTTGCTTTTAATTTTTTTTTTAAATGAATGTTTCTAATCTGTATATTGTATATAATGTATAGGCAAAAGGGGTTTTCAGGAAAGTTGGACAATAATTAAGACTCTAAAGACTCTCTGTTTAATAGGAATAAGGGTTGATTTATGAAATATCTGTTCTGTATTTGTAGTTAATGATGACACATTCACAAATTGAGTTTGTAGTAAACAGAACATGAACACGAGTAGAGCAGCTGATGACACTGAACTGCAGCATGTGCCGGAGCGCGTAGAGCGATTCTCGTTCTTGAGTCAAGAACCGGTTGCATCGGTTTTCGGATGATCAGTACACCGAACTGAAAACCGTTTCGTTCGGATGCGTCCGATTCGAGAACCGAGGAGCTGATGATACTGCGCATGCGTGATTCAGCGTAAAGCCGACTGACTCACTGTCAGTGCCGGCCCGAGCCTCTTGGGGGCCCTAAGATTTGATTTGGGGGCGCCCCCTCCCACCATGCGGAGTCACCTGTGCTTCAAGATTATTGACACAATGTTACATTATAAATGAATACAGTGAGGTTATGAATTAATACAAAATAAATAAATAAAAATCAATACTTAACATACTTCACTCTTAAACTTCTGAATACAAACGGTCACAAAACATGAAATAAATAATGTCCAAATGCAAATGTGCATTAAATGTGCAATCTTTTAAATGAAACCAAAATAGCCAAACATTAATATAATAAAAAATATAATGCTACAAATAGTTAAAAACTTAAATAATGAAAGCAAACATAAGAACAGCTAGGATTCAACAATGAAAATTGTACAACAATGACTTCAAAATTGTTCCTTCCTAGCTTTTCAGGAGGCAAAAGTGACTGATGACATCGGGACAGCAGGATTGTATTGTTGTGCCCCTCTTCCTCAAATATGATGATGGAAAATAAACATCTACTGTAGGGGTGAAAATAGATTATTAATCAAATAAAAAAGTTCCACATTCCACATTTTCCTATGGCTATAACTTTATGACTAATTTATTTAATAGTCTTAAGAATTCAGAAATCATGCAATGGGAAATTAAGCAGTTTTACTATGATAAAACCATGGTTTATTCTTGTAAGGGGTTGTGATATGCACGTTTTTTGTTGAAGAAATTATATAAGCTGTGTCATCTATAGCAAAAATGTAACAGCAGCAATTACATGGCATATGGCTCCCTGTGCAGGCATTTGTAATAACATGTACATAAATTGTTTATTTTGTATGTGCCTACAATATGTATTTTAACAGTGTTATTATTAACCAATCATTATTGACTAATATTTTTTTTATATAATGCAATAATTTATATGAAGTCAATTTAAAGGCTATTGATGGCTTAGGTCTGTTATTATAGCAACAACAACAACAAATATTACAGTATATTAATACATCTTTGTAAATTATTATTTGAAGTAACAAAACCATGGTTAATTTGCAGTTGCCAGGGCTACAAGAACGATGATTTGTGTGGTGCTATTGATAAAACCATGGGCCATTTTCGTAAGGGAACCTGAAAAAAAAAAAAAACTTTAACAGGAATGTGCCTGAAAGTGATAAACGGGCCTTGTTTTTACCTAAATTATTTATAATGTATTTTAATATATATTAAAAATGTATAAGGTGACTCCAAGTCTTTCTCCTCAAATGCTGCTGAGCTTCAAATTTGCCTTTGAGCCCATGTGAAAAAGTGGCATAATTTACATATACTTTAAAGTTTATTTTAATAAATATTCAACATTATATTCAATTGTGCATTATAGCTGACACCTAAATGAACAATTACAGTCGTTTTTATGACTGTAAGTCATTCTCCTCAAATGCTACTGACGTTAGAAAAGTGTATACCAATATCGCATGTAACTTTAGAGACGGTCCCTAAATTTTTTGATTTTTCGAACGTCCAACGACAAGCCAACGTTATGTCATTTTCTTCTTTCTCTTTTCGGCACCAGAGGGATACATTCTTTTTGTGACATGGCCTTTCATTTATTACAGTGACGCGCACTTGCGCGCCGGCGCGAATTGTCAATGCACGCGAGGTGTCTATGCGCAATAGCGCATGACTCCAACGCTAGCAGACACAGCAGCAGTCATTGGTAAATACGTTTTTTTTTTCTTGAATTATTCATTTATTCGTTCATTATTCATTCATTCATTCATTCATTCATTTATATCACTTGTTTAAGTTATTTAATTGTAAAAAAAATAATAATAAAAAAAAAAATAATTATTATTCGGGGGCCCCAAGCAGCCGCTTAGTTCGCTTATGCCTCGGGCCGGCCCTGCTCACTGTGCATCTGAACCGAACTGGTTCTTTTGGTGATTTGACTCTGAACTGATTCTGTGCTAATGTTATATGCGCGGGTAAACCGAGGGCTTGAATGAAGGGAAATCTGGCGAAACTTAAGTTCATTTAATAACAAATACATCACAATGGATTATGTATAGTAAGTGGATCATGGTTTCTGCACTGATGACACCTAATTTATTTACTTTATATCTTCAAGACTTAAATCCTCGTATGCATATTATTGCTGTTACTGTATTTGGGTGCATTGTTGCAAAACTTAATTGTAAACATTTCATGATTATGAGGTTTTTAACTGACTAAAGTTGATTACTGACTTTATATATTTGAATGTTTGATAGACGTGACGCAATTATGTCATTGCCAATGACGTCATTACGTCGAGCGTAAAAGAACCGCTGAACTGTTTATTTCAACCGGTTTATTGAATCGAACCGTCCGAAAGAACCGGTTTGCGGAAAAGAATCGAACTTCCCATCTCTACTTCCCAGTCAGAGAGCACCTGTCAATCAAAAGCTCACTATCCAATCAGAGTAGATCACTGTTAAGCCCGCCCCCATGAGAGGTTTGTGTCAAAACACCAAACGAAAAAACTGTGAAGCAAAAGCGAAATCTGTGGCAATGCATTCAGAATCCACGATTAGCCAAAACGAATCTTTGAAAAACATCAACAAAGAATGAAGCATATTTGAAGAGCCTGTTAAATTTGCGCGACTGAGGTCATTTTTTTTTTTTTCATTTTCATTGTGTTTTTCTTCTTTTGTAATCGCATATGTTTGATAGTTTCTGAAAAAGTTACGTTCAGTTTTATAAAGTTTTGTTCATTTTTATTGAAGCAAATGTAATTCCATATAACCCCAGCTACGGCCCTGAAAGTCAAACAATTTCATATAATTTAATTAATTATGTTATGAAAATACTTTTTCATGAATGTCAAGAGAAGAGGATTGTCACCAGCAAACCCAGGATGTTAGTCTTCAGTCCTCAAACATATATATTTACTTTCTGTCCGGCAACAAGTGTTGCATTGCCTTCAAGAACTCCGATTGGCTTTTCTTTTTCATACCATTATTTCCGGACACCTGTAACAAACTGATTGGATGTTGTCTCTTCTTCAGACTGATGGAAGAGAGTCTAGATGTTTCGCAGTCTTCATTGGCCAAGGACCGCCAAAGAGGCTGTCTGACTGAAATGAATCAACCATAGTTCGTTTTGATCAGCGTCGTGTTTATGGCAGTGAAAATGTTAAATCAATGCATCGCTACAATAACAGACTGACATCATTCATTCAAGAACATTGTGCAAGTTTACTGGAATAATTGCTCAGAGTCTATGCTGTCAACTTAACATACTTTTGAAAATTGTCAGAGTTGTAAATAGGAGGGCTTTCTTCTTCCAGTCGGGGGTTTGGTGTTATAGGCCTGAACTGGGACAAAGACTCATCCCGAGGAGAAGACGCCAAAGATGTGCAGCCGGGTCGGTGCTTTCCTTTCCTCATGAAAGGTTGGAGTGGTGGCTGTCTCCCTCTGCCTTCAAAAAAAGTTTTTTTTAAAGTTTTGACACAAATTGAAACTGGACCACTTTAGTATTAAGTATTAGTATTTTTATTTTATTTAGTATTAACATAGAACTTTAAGTTTATGAAGTAGACAAATCAGGTTTAATAGTAGCCTAGTCTTTAGGGGAGAGCAGGGGCGAAAGTACCATTTTTCAGAAAAACATAATTTGAAAAGATAATGTTGTAGACAGAGATATATTTCTGCTGTGGTCAGTAACTCATAAGTGTGGTCCAACAATACCAGGTGGTATTTTGTAGAAATGTAGAAAGACTTCAGTATAATTTCAATTTGAACATAAGTTGCACATTGTTACTTTCGACCCCATCGGTTGGGACGAAAGTAACACACAAGTGGGTTAAAAGTAACACAACAATATAAGCTAGATTTTTTTTCTGTTACTCTTATTTTTTATTAAGAATACCTGACTATGACCTTGTTAATATGTAACTGCAAACATATTCTGTCTTTTATCTTTGCAAAAAAAAATATATTAAATTACATATTTATATTTATATTTTTATTTTAAATTTAAGTTTCATCAAATGTCTCAAAACCCGACTGTACAAACTTTATTTTTTTACTTTTTTTAATTCAGTGTATTTTTATGAAACATTTTTTCAACAGAATGAACAATATAATAATTAAATTACATTGGCATAATATAAATTCTAAACATAATGTAACAGTAGGCCTATTCATGTTTCCATCCAGTTGTTTTTATGCATAAATTCAAAATGTGCATTAAAACATTTGGAAACACTGCAAATTCATAGGTGGAGGTGCAAAAGCTAAGGTATGGCTAAAACCTAAATATAACTAAGGTAAATGCGAGGTAGGAGCTGCCCAGATGTTCCTCTATGTCCAGAAACGCTCTCTCATAAACATCTGGATAAAACCAGACCACTGTTTGTCTTTCTGACCCTCACTCAGACATGTTCTTTTGGTATAATATGACATAAACATTTTAATAAATGATGCAAGACACAGAAATTCACAGAATAGCATGTACCGGAACAAAATAAATACTTCTTGTCACTGTAGCGGGACAAAAGTAACAACGACAGAAACTCCTGACGTTTAACCTGACTTACTTTTATACTAAAAAACTTTGATAATGCAAACTTTAGGATGTGTTAAAGCACTAAATAACCTGTAGATTGATCATTACTGTGACACATGAAACAAAAAAAACAACACAACTAATTAAAAAAAATTACCGCTTCAATAATTTACTTTTTGTACTCGAAAACAGTTTTACGGACCTAACTGCAGGAAATGATGAGGAAATCATGTGATATTTCTCAGCTCCGTCAAGGATTGAATGCTGAATATACCGTCATAGCTGGGAATGCAAATGTAGTAATAGGCTCTGAGAAAATCGCTTTGTTAATTCGTCCCACGTTACTTTCGACCCCGCTCTCCCAAAATCTTAAGTTAACATCAATTATTATTTGAGTATTCTGTAGGTTAAATATATATATATATATATATATATATATATATATATATATATATATATATATATATATATTAGCAAATAACATTAACAAATGGTTTTAAGTAATTATATATGTTATATTTATGTAGTCAATGAAATTACACATAGACTTTTTTCTATAAAACAATAAATTGAAAAAAAAAAGGAAAACAGATTTCAATGCACTTTTTTTTATTGTTTACCAAAGAAATGGTAACATGACATTGCATGAAACTTAACCACAGGACAAGTAAAAATAAGTTTTGAAAGCCCTTACTAACAATTGTAACTAGTTTGTGGAAGAAACATGAGCACACAGTATTCAACAATATATGCTATATCCCATGAAAAATTGTGTGACATTAACTGAGCACTTACAGCACTAATATGCAGTGACAGAACACACTTTAATGTCTTATACAACAAAACACAAGTGGCTTCTCATGGCAGCTTCATGCATTTCCTTACATTGTAAGCTGTTTTTTCATGAAAAGTACCTCTTGGATACAGGCAAAGTTTAGTAAAATGAAAATGAACATTTCTAATTTACATTTGCCTTTTCCAACTGTAGTATTAATATGTAAATTGCATACACATTTTAATGCTTTATAAGTTGCTAAATGAAAATATGTTACACAAACTGATCTGATATGTGTAGCATGTAGCATGCAGAAATGGTATCAATATGATCATTTTAATTCTATTTGTCCTAAATGGAGCACAAAACCAGTCCATGTTTTTAAATTGAGATGTATTTAAAAACTGAAGTAATAAGCTATCCATTGATGTCTGGTTTGTTAGGAGGACAATGTTTGAAAATCTGGAATCTGAGGCAAAATAAAAATACTGCTTTAAAAAATATCGCTTTTAGAGTTGTACAAATTAAGTTTTTGATAATGCATATTAGTAATCAAAAATAGTTCATATTAAATAAGTTTTAAAATATTTACAGTAGAAAATGTACAAAATATCTTCATGGAACATAATTTTTATTTAATATCCTGATGACTTTTGGCATAAAAGAAAAATGAATAATTTTGACCCATACAATGTATTTTGCTACAAACATACCCCACAGACTTTTTTGCCGCAGGGTCACACATAGAATTAAATTGATCATTTTCTACCATTTCTGCTTTGACATGTTACACATATCAAATCACTTTGTGTTATACATTTTCATTTTCATTTTGCAACTTATAAAGCGTTCAAATTTGTATGCAATTTACATATTAAGACTACAGCTGGAAATTTCATTTTCCTTTTGCACCAAAATTTGCAGGTATGAGTATTGGAAAATTTACATTTAAATACAGAAATACATTGCTATTTTGAATATTGCATTTTAAATTACATTTCACTTAAACATAGGCATAGGCATTTGGTCGGAAGTGCGCCCTCTTGTGACCATCGTGCGCTCCTACCTCCATATGTTGATCAAAATAATTTCTGTCATTTCATCGTTTTAGTAATGATCGTTTATCGAACTGATAATAATGTTAGAATAAAATAAAATTGACATCAACAAACAATTAGATCCGATAACATGCCATGTTGGACTAATTTAAACACTTTCTGCACCATGTAAATACATCATCATAATGCATTAATTATGCATGAGGCACGCTTTTTCTTCTTCTACTTCTTCTTATTTGGCAGATTACATGATGACCAACTTCCTTAGAGCTAGACTTAAAGTTGCTGGTACCCATTGACTTGCATAGTGTTTTCTTCTTATTCTTCTTTTCCCATGGATGTCAATGGGGACCATCAAATGAAAGTGAACTATCCCTTTAAGGAATGCAATAGGTGAGCTTTTTAAACAAGCACCATTTAGAAATATCTGAAGTTATTTAAGATATTTTTTTGTCATTCTTTATTTTTATTCAATTTACTTATATTTATAATATTTATTATTATATTTCTTATCTTGTTTTTATGTTATTTTGTCATTAAATAATTTGATATTTGTATCATTTTGTACTATATTAAGTTGTCCAAATTGTTTAAAAAAATTGCATAGATCCCCCCCCCCCCAAAAAAAAAACAATGCAAAGAACATTCCTTGGCCAATGACGTAACGCTACTTTATTCTAAACTGAGAAATATAATCCGCTGCCGCCCTCTCGTGGTTAAAAGAGGAATCTACATCAGATAAAAAAACGATCCTCTTTGAACAGGACTCACGGGACATGTTTTATGTCAATTAAAATTACATTACATATTTATAAAAAAAATAGATTGGTACATGTCTTATGTATAATTAAAAATTCATTGTTCATTCTTGTTTATCCATATGTATTTTTCATGTTCACCACACAGTGGCGCATCCACACAGGTGTAATGTACTCAATCGAAAGCTGTGAAATATATTTGTATAAATAGTGTGAATGATGAGTGATGAAAAACATTCAGGTCACAACCCTTCAGCAGATCTGAAACATTAGAAGAGCTGTAAAATAACCAATAATAAAAGACAAGAGCTAAAATATAAAAAAAATAAACTGACAAACTGCATCTAAACAACAATAATGCTTGATTCTTAAAACATAAAAAGTTGACAAAAACTAGAAAATGTCAATGAATTTTTAAGGTTTTCGATTAACAATGAAAAGATGGTGCAAAAAGTTGTTAGATGCACCAGATGTTATTTATCTCCTCAAAATATGGACTTTCACAACTGTATATATATATATATATATATATATATAAAACGCCATGTGCAAACAAACCCCTTTCATAATTTTTTGTTCATGTTAGTCAGGCATCATAATTAATCACAGGCTCCCAAATCATATATTAAAATGTACTAACTGGTTCACTAACACTTTGCAAAAACATTATGAATTTTCCATTGGCTTTATTGCAAATAGTAGGAGCGTATAGAATCTACAACAGTACCTGCAATACCAACTTCATTTTAGACTCTGACTTCTTACATGACTTCATCATGTAACTTTACATTAGCCTAGATGCATGCACTTTTTAGGCACGATTTGTTTCGTTTTTGAATATACTTGATACTGTTAAAAGGCACATCATTAAACCAAAAAATACGAGTTCACATATCACACCTAAACACGCTTGGAAAACGTAATTAGAACTAGCTACTAAATTAGTTAAAAATGCCTATCCATATACAGCTATGATTCGCGAACCCCAAAGTGACTCAAATGATTCGCGATCCCGCTACGAACTCGCGAACTGACTCAAATGATTCGCGATCCCGCTACGAACTCGCGAACTGACTCAAATGATTCGCGATCCCCGAACTGACTCAAATGATTCGCGATCCCGCTACGAACTCGCGAACTGACTCAAATGATTCGCGAAACCGCTTTGAACTCCCGAACTGACTCAAATGATTCGCGATCCCCGAACTGACTCAAATTATTCGCGATCCCGCTACGAACTCGCGAACTAACTCAAATGATTCGCGATCCCGCTACGAACTCGCGAACTGACTCAAATGATTCGCGATCCCCGAACTGACTCAAATGATTCGCGATCCCGCTACGAACTCGCGAACTGACTCAAATGATTCGCGAAACCGCTTTGAACTCCCGAACTGACTCAAATGATTCGCGATCCCCGAACTGAAATGATTCGCGATCCCGCTACGAACTCGCGAACTGATTCAAATGATTCGCGAACCCACTTTGACCTCCCGAACTGAATCAAATGAATCACGCTCTGAACTCCCGAACTGACTCAAATGAATCACAATCTTCCCATCCCAAATCAAATGACACCGCCAGAGCTTCTATTGGCTTAGTTCTCTAATTTCATAACATTTACTGATTTTAAGGTACGAAAAGTATGTTCTTAACAAATAAAATATCAATATTTCCATTCTGAACTGCTGTCCACGTCGAAACATCCACAAACATTACCAGGTGAGCAGATCACTCACTATTTGATTGCTCTAGTCTTTATATACTCGTCATCATCATCCACCAATCAGAACACACGAGAACTCTTTGACCACAGCTGCTGTGCTTCAAAAGCTCTTGCAGCTGCTCAACACTGGTTTTCTCTGAGGTGGTCCGATCACATCAGATTGTGGTTAATCTTGCAGATCATGACTTATATCTACTCTTCCTCTCCCTGCAGTTTGGTAATATAAAGATTCCTCCTTTGAACTCCCACCTCTTATGTGGGTTTTATTGTTCTGGGTCTGAATTTGGGCTCCTGGGGTCTCAAAAAAGAAACATTTTCAATCTCCAAGGTGAACGTTATGACAACGTGTATTAGCAGCGTTTTCTCAAGTTAAAGAAGTTATTAACATAAACATCTGCTGTTTATTTCTCTCGATGTGCACACTTTTATAGCATTTAAATGTGTATTGTTTCATTTGGTTAACTGCAAGTGTTTAAAATCTCTTAACTCGTTCTTTGTTTACATTAGTTCGGAGGAAAACGCAGCCCTGAACAGTTTTGTAAATTATAACTTATACTGTAACTTATAAGCTTTGATTATGCTATGTGACAGGAATTTTTACTGGAAGTGCACTTTAGATGTTGAATTTAACAATAACTATATAAATATCCTAACCCAATAATAATAAATAGTAGAATTATAAATTAATAATTCGCTAGTTTCATTTATAAATGAAAACATTTATCACAGAACGTTAATTAGGTAAGCAATACACGAATTGAAAGGGGAAAATGAGCATAACAATAAATATAAAAATATCGCCCTAATTAATATTAATATAAATTATATACGGCTAGCCTATATGAATGAATGAATAAATGAATGATGCATTTATATAGTGCTTTATTGTGTATTGTTGTCCACCCAAAGCGCTGTACAATCATGTGGAGGGTCTCTCCTCAACCACCAGCAATATGCAGATATATATACAGTATTTTCCGGACTATAAGTCGCACTTTTTTTCATAGTTCGGCTGGTCCTGCGACTTATAGTCAGGTGTGATTTATTTAATCTAAATTAATTTGACATGAACCAAAAGAAAACATTACCGTCTCCAGCCGCCAGAGGGTAATGTTTTCTCTTGGTCCTAAATAAATGTGATTTATAGTCCAGTGCTATTTATGTTTTTTTCCTCATCATGATGTATGAAAATACAAAAATTCGGTAATGATAAAAATAATAATAGCCTTATATGAACATATATTACATAAAAATACATGATCAACGGACTGTAGGATGGATAAAAAATATTTTATCAATCTCTGATAATGAGTTTTTTGCAAGCTAATAAAGCTTGAGAAAATAAGTCTAATTATGTTTTCCTTTATTATTATTCAGTGGCGGAAACAAGCTTTCATAGAAGCGTTTTGTTTTGAAAAAGTAATAGTTATTGCATTGTAGTTTTATTTATTAATCAGGATATTTGCTTATTCTTTTGCATCACTCTTTTAGATCTGATGTGCATGTAAGCATTACACTTTAGTGCATGAATCTTTTTTGTTTTACAAAAGTCTTGTGTTTAAGGTACAGTAACTAACATTAAAATGATTTAAGCTTATGGTCTACATTTCTTAAAGCCAGCTTCCTCAAAACACAAGAGAGAAGGAACTTATGATGTCATCTTTTAACTTTTTCTATTGATTAAATGGAGAAATCGTTATTGATTTTATTGCCTTGAGTATGTTTCTTATTTTGAAGCTGATTCAGTCATAGTTCAGTAAAATCAACACAATCATCTGAGCTTTTCTATCTTTACATTATCAAATATATATATATTTTTTTAATATTGATTTTTATCATATCTGGATGGTGTGTTTGACTACAGAAAACTGAACAATGCTAAATGTGTGATATTAATGTATTAATGATCAAATGAAAGTAAAGCAGCACACAGTTTTACAAAAGTTAAGTTTTAATACTGTACATTAATTTAGCTATCATGTAACTGACTGCTTTCTTTGATTTTACAAAGATAACCATTATTGAACATTTGTACTGTTATTATCCAATAATAACAGTTATTATTATTATTATTATTATTTAAAGCAGTTTTGAATGCAGTCGAATTTCAGATTCATGAAGGCATTTTGGTTTTGCTGATAGAGATGCTGTCAGGAGGACGGGTCCAGGAGCTTTTTAATGTGCTCTAATCGATAAAGAGAGAGAGAAAAAATAGATTAAAACTGTTCAGCGACGCTCTTTTATCATTATTTCAAAATACTTCTAGTAGAAAGGATTATATTATCATAATTGTTTTTCTCTTCTGTTCTCTTTGGTGAAGATCTCACCTCATATTTGATCTTCTCTGATAAATCATGACACTTCACAGGTCTGTCTGCATCATCATGAGCCACTGGAAATAAAACAAACTAAATCTGTTCATGTGCAGCTTGTTTAATGCATTAATATAAAACTCTCTGTCTGATCTGTGTTTATAAAAGAAAGGAACACAGCTTGAAGATGATAATACTCACGACAGGGTCTCGGTCCATTCATACTGTTTCTCCTGGTGAGCGCCGTACACTTTTCTCTGCTATTCCAATTAGTTTCATCACTTTCTGTCTCTACTCTATTTCTCACAGTCTTTACTCCGCTCATCTTTCTGAGTTACGCTTCACGTTTCCTTCAGAACTTCAGTTCAGAAGAACTACACATAATAAACATACAAGATGTATGAATGCACACTTATACATTACAAAACACATAAAACCCTGCCTTTCTGGCATCAGTCTGAGTGTCCCTGGCTTACCTTTCTATGTTTACTCCAGATCTGACGTCATGCAGCGAGTTTGAACTTGACTTGATGTTTTCTGAATTCTTTGAATAACTGCAATTGTCATCGGAAATACTATGTTCAGTCTGCTTATGTTATGCATGCATTTACGTTGCATTGTAAGCTTTATATTTTTATAGTTCATGCATTGCATGGAAATCAAACCTTTTTCTGCACAGTTGTAAACAGTGAAGCAAAATTTTATCATTATATATATAGTAATTTTTGAAAAAGAAATTGTAAATTATGTTCCTGGTTGCATTTATTCAAATGTGTTATATGTTAACCAGTGACCTTGAAATTTAGGAAATTGAAGGTTGTTCTTTAATTCTGTTCTCCGCTGTACATAAATACATCAATATATTAATATAAAATAAAACTAGTGTGACATGCAACACATACACACACACACACACACACACGTTTCGTATGTCTTCATGGACACTGGGTGTGATTCACCTTTCTAAATGTTTTCTCATATAACACAGGAACATTTAGTCTCTTTCTGCTTCTTCTCCCAGGAAGGAACATGTTGGAGCAGGTGATGTGGACTTCATTCAGTGTTGGACACGCAGGTATATTCCAGAGCAGTAAACAGATTTGTTTGCTTCAGAGGAATGTTTCAAATTTTTACCTGGAGCTTGGTTTTTCTTTCTCTCTTTCTTTGCATGTCTCTTTGCAAAATGTTCTTGATTTACACATATATATATATATATACGAGGTTACCCTTGCGTACATTAACTGCAAGTGTCAAAACTCAAAACTAACTCCCCGGTTTAAACCATGCATTATTGTTTTAAACCCTTCTCAGGGCCGCAAGTTTGATTAATTATTGTCAATGCTTGATTATTCACACACCCGGTATTGATTTTATTTGTTGTAGCTGTGTTGTTTGCATCATACTAATGTCTGCCTGTTATGTTTTTACCCTTCTCTGATTTTAAATTGTAACAGTAGCAAACCCACAAGAGTGGTCAATTGTTAATTTGCACTTTAATGTTCAAAGTCTTAAAGGAACACTCCACTAGAGTTTTACCGTTTTTGAATCCATTCAGCCGGTAACACTTTAATCTTAGAAGGCGCAGTGAGCGAGATGCTAACGGTCTAATCAGATTCAATGATCTATGCTAAGCTAAGCTAAGTGCTACCGCCAGATCAGCTGAACGGATTCAAAAACGGTAAAACTCAACTGTTTAACACTGAGCTCACAATAACATGCTATCATTTCATAATATTCACTAGAATTTGATGTAATCAGTATAATATAAAAAAAAACTTCCCCTTGTTTCAGGGATCTAACCCTAGCTGAAATATTGCGAGAACACTGATAGTTCACATGACATGGGGGAAGGAGGAATCCTAAATCTCACGAGAACTTTGATATTTCTCGTGCCATGAGGGAGGAGAAAGCATAATTCTTGCGAGAACTTTAATATTTCTCGTGCATGAGGGAGGAGAAAGCATAATTCTTGCGGGAACTTTAATATTTCTCGTGCATGGGGGAGGAGAAAGCATAATTCTTGCGAGAACTTTGATATTTCTCGTGCATGGGGGAGGAGAAAACCTAATTCTTGTGGTTTGCAGGGGAGGAGCAAACATATAAAAGCTTGCACAGAGGCCTTCTGAACCATTTCTCTTTCTACTCTGTGAGCTCTCTCTTTATGCTTTCTCTGCCACCAGGGGGCCCCCAAGAGTACATGAAAAAAGCTATATTAAATATTAAAATCATTTATACCTGAAAATAATTTATTATTTCTATAGCTACGCATCATGCATGCACAATAGCGCTGTATGACAGATGTATGACTTTTATTTAGATTTTACTTTTTTATTCAAAATATTCACAAACTTGTTAAGTAACTATATGATACAGCCTTTTCTGATATGATATGATGAATATGTGTAAATTAATTTGTTAAAATTAATTGCATTTTGGAGATGGAGGGGGGACACATTGAACCTGGGGTGGGAGGGGCCTGGCTGACTCGTTAATTAGCATAGCCTAGGTTATAGGGAAGTTCATGTTTGATTAAACATCAATAAAAGCCTTGACAATTACATCATAATATTTCTGGCTGCAGCATGCTGTGTTTTCTGCAAACTAGCAAAATATACCGCAAGTCAAGGTTTTTTGGGTTTTTCTTAGGTTGTGCTTCATAATATAGAACATTTAACCCTTTAACACATTGCTCTGAAATTAATTTCTGCCATCTAGTGGTTGAACGTGAAAATCAAGTCTTATTTCCATGTTCTTATCTTTGCTTATTTTATGACAGTGCTTGAAAATTTTTCATTGGTTGATTATATTCTATAGACCAGCAAGAACATCCAATACAATGCAAAGCTTATGAAAGTATAGCAAAAGTTTAATTATACTTTTATAAAATACATATTAGCTGGAACACACTGCTGGAGATGTTACAAAACCACCGTATGCTCATTTTAAAATATAAACAATTAAGTATCATGCATCTTAGTTTTACACATTTCTGTGTGACAGACTAAAAGACACATGTATTGCACACTGCTGCAGTGTAAAACCAACATCAGCAATAAACAGAAGTATTGCAATAAAGTCTACCATGGGCAGAAAGAGTAAAACACAGACACTTGTTCAGGTTTAGACACTGACACTTACATGAGCTTTACACACAATCTTTCAGTAAGATTCATTCAATCTTTAGTTTCATCATTCTGCATTTGAACAAGACACTTAACCTAGTTTATGACCGTGTATAATCAGATGTGTTTCAGGTAAAAAATAAAATAAAATCTGAATCATTGACTGAACGTGATCTGAAGAGCGTTCTCTCGGTTGGATCAACTGCAGCTTTCTAAAAAGAAAACACACGTCAGGATTTATTTGGTGATTTACACAGATTTATTCCTGTTTGTACAGTATGAGTTGGGATTTTCTCACCTCTTCTTTGAGTTTCTCCGTCGTTTCTGAATGACACGCAGGTCTTAATCGTTCTTGATCAAGAGAGACTGGAAGAAACAATGAAAACAATCTTAGAGCCTGTATCTCGACTCTTATTATCATTAAACACGTGTGTGTGTGTGTGTGTGTGTGTGTGTGTGTGTGTGTGTTTTCTCACAGTTTGGTGGAAATTCTTTATTGCTGTCTGTCTTGTGCACTGTTAGATGTTCTCTGAATCCACAGGCATTTTCTTTTCCTCCCGTTGTTGGTTTTTCCTGTTGTGCAGATTTGACTTCATTTCTCAGCGCAGCTTTCTTGCTCTGCATTTCTTTCTTTTCAGTCTCATTTTCTGCTGCTGTTTCTGATGGTTTTCTTGTCATTTCTCAACTTTCAGAGGAGACTGAATCCACAAGAGCTGCAGAAGATATAAAATATTATTAATTTGATGTAATTCTGACTGAACAAACAGAGTAATCAGATGTATACAGAAATATAGTCGAGTCCAAAAGTTTAAGACCACATTTTTGACACTTTTGTGTTTGTTATTAGTTTTATTTGTTAGTTATTAAACAATAACAACCGATAATGAAAAGCAACCCAAAAAAAACATTAAAAATATAAACATATAAAATAAGTAAAATTTTGAAAAACATATTTACAGGTCACCATTTATTGCTTTAGATATAATTAAAGTGTATGCAAATGAGTCATTATTGATTATTTGAACTCCCATAAAGATTTAGATTTTCTTGTTTAATAAAGAAAAAAGAGGATCTTTATAACATTCTCAAATCAAACCGAAAGAGTGACACGGACTTTAACTTTTCACTCAAATTCTGTAATATAATTTGTGATTTATATATATTTTGTAACTTAAATCAGAACTATGCAAAATGGTTATCTGTATCAGGAAACACAGTTCAGTTTCATATATTCGACAGCATTCACACTCACCTGTAAATCCACGTCTCATAACTTGTATGAGCTGACAGAGCTCTGTAGATATTTATTAGTTTTTTAGTATCCCTTTACTTCTATTTGTTCCTTTAAATCCACGGAGAAACGTCGAACCTGGTTTCCAGAAATCACCACAAAGTTCATCTGATTTAACCAGGAAATGTCAGGAAATATTTAGCACAGCTTCAGTGACGCACAAACAGACTGCAGATCATTCATGAACTGGTCCAACTGCTTTTCTTTCTGTTATATCAACCAGGTTTGCTTTGCTCAAAAGCATCGAAGCCTACATTGATTATATCTTCTTTGATTTCAGTGGTTCTTCTGTCAACTTAAACTGCTTTTAGGAAACACAGCTTTTGTAATTCAAAGATGCATTGTGTTGAAATGTAAACATCAGACTGAAGGAATTCACCTTGTGTGAGGTTAAGAGTAAAACCAGAACTGAACTGAAGATGAGGAGACAGTGGCACTTCAGGAGTTAAAGGACACAACCATGTTATATATTAAAGATAAATGTGTGTCCTTAATAAAATCAGAAATGTGTGAATTTATGATGCATTTATTTGAAGAAATAATCCACCATGGATATTAAACTAGAGCACTTTTTAAATGCCATGCTTCAGATTCTTGCGCTGTGTTTAGCAAAATCATCTACTGAAGTCTATTGCAGATACAGATATTCATGCACGTCTATAACCAAAGTGCCTAAATCTTTGGTATAATTAGGATTGCAAAGACTAAAATACCATAAAGAAATAACAGTTATGTACAGTAAATGAACACAACACACTGATGTTCCTCATTATTTATTGTTTGGATGCAAGAAAGTGTTTGCACATAAAACTTTACATTGTATCATTCTTTCATGCATCCAATTTGTAACCATTTCAAGTGCACACTTAATTAAAACATTTAAACTTAAAATAGATGTCATACATTGTCTAAATATTTTTTATTACACATCAACAATGGTATTTTACCTACTGCAATACAACATAGTCACAATCTCTATTTTCTGATTGAAGATCTCTATTCAGGATTATTGCTACTGTAATGTTTTGCCTAAAGTTAGCACAAGTTAAATGAAGAGATTTTAATACATATGTTACACTCTTAAAATAAAGTTGTTGCTGTTTTGCATCGATTCCACATTTTGGAAACCTTTCAGGGAACAGTTCCTAAAATAATCATTCATTTATTAGTGTGATCAAATGAACATTACTCTACTATAAAGAAACTTTTGTGGTTCTACAGACGTCAAAGACTCTGGCACTGATGATAAATAATGATAACACATTTTCATAATAAGCCATTTATTTATAGCTGTCATCAGAATGTTTTATAGTAAAGACTCTTTCTGTGACACATATTAAAAAATCAGGTTTACAATAAAGTGTGGAAATATAGTCTTACACTAGATGAGTGTGTTTGTTATCAACAACAGCAGGAAATGTTCTGCCTTTAGTCACATGACCTACAATTATTAATGAAGAGCATTTATCAGCCGTTTGATTCTTCATTATCAAGTTACACATCAATTCACAGCAGATATAAAGTTATAAAGCTGAATCTACATACATTCACAGTATTATATCTGAAGATAGTCAGCTCCAGCTTTGAGATGGGATCAGTGAACATTCCTGGTGGACAAATAAAATAAAATAAAAAACTCACAATAATAATATTTTAAAAAGAATTTCAAAATACAAGTAAACAGTCAATAATAAAATAAGAACACATTATCAAATTACAAGCAATGGCACAAAAATACAACTGGACAAATAGACAAATGAAAGAGAAACTGTTTAATGTCTAGCAATATTATTTAGATATGAAATACTATCAATAAAATATAGCTTAATTCTTATTAAAGTTAAAGAAGTGAAGTCAAGAGCAGATTTAAGCAAAGCGATTTCATTTTCTTTCGTTTTTAATTAAATGCAGGTTTATAAAGCAGTTTTTTTCTCTCATGATAAAACCCAAAAGTGAATTCAGGTCAGTGATGTCTGAAATGGGCTCTGTGTGCAAACAGAAAACAGCAATACTGTAAAAATGCCAGGACATTATTCATAAAATCTAAAGACAATCCTAAAACACAATGCAATGAAGTGCAAAAATTAAAATACATCTGTAAAAAAATTCTCTCTACTTTCTGAAGAACACGTGGGATTTTCACACCAAGCTGCCAAAGAGATAAATCTCCCTCAAAACCTGGAGCTGAACTGAACATTGAACAACAGCTGGATGTTATTTGGAGTGAGACAGGGGTGTGGACCAAGCTCCTGATTGGATGGAGCCGGGCCTGTAAACAATTAACTCTTGCAGCTCCATTTGAAGAAACGTGAGAGATTCGTAGAGGTTTGTCTTGTTGGCGTTCAGATGATCTGCTGGAGATTGTTCAGGACCCTTTAAAAGAGAAAATAAAACCAGAGAGAGACAGAAAGAGAGAGAGAGAGAGAGAGAGAGAGAGACATTGACATTTCACTGATCGCATCTGAGAAACATTTGAGCGACTGAAGATCAGCTGAACTCTTAGAAACATTAAAGAAACGCATCTTAAAATATTTCAAACTTCAGCTGAGTCTCGAGTCTGTCTCTGTAGTGAATCACTCACCTCGGCTTTGATTGAGACACATCCGAATGACTCTCAGGCTTTTCTGCATCATGAGAGACTGAAGATGCAAAATAATACTGCTTACAATTACCCTCATGTAGTTTTTATGTGCTGGATCAATTATTGCATGTTAGAAGAGATGCATGAAGAGGATGATGACATAAAAAGTCAGCTGCTCTGTGTTTATAACTTCAAGTTAATGATACACACACACACACACACACACACAAAAATCGCAAGCAACTAAAAAGTGAAGGATAATGCACTGTTTGGATTTCTGTTCAAGTCTTACTATATTCATCAGAGCTGTTAAATACTTACAGTCTTGTATCAGTTTCATACTGCTCGATTTAACAAGTTTCTCCTCATTTGCTGGTTTTGATCCACTGGCTTGTGAATCTTCCTCCCTCTTCCTCTTCATCTCTCTCTTCTTCTATGTTTCTGTGTTTTCGAGAACAAATAAACCGCGCGACATGAATGTATTGTTATCATCGGAGCAGGGCACAGTTTTACAAAGCGTTTAAATACAACACAACTTTAAAATAAGCACCTTATTATTCCCTTTAAGATTCCCAGCGATGAAATAAAGCACAGAAACCGTGAATCCAGAGTTGTTGTGATCAGTTGAATCTGCCTACAAAAGAAAAGCTTAAATAGGAGTTAACTTGGGACATCCCATAACGCGATGAAGAACGGAATCTCCATCTGTTTAGTAACAACATACCAATGTTTCGTTACGTACTGGGTCTACGTGTTCTCCAGCGCGTGCACTGTTCTGGTGTGAGCAGAGCAGCAGTGTGCCAAAAAAAGCTGAAAAGCATCACACAGTCAGGGTGTTATTATTTTGTGACCCGAAAACACGGAACACTTGGAAAGTTTCAAATATCTGCGTAGCTTCCATCTTTGAGGCTTGGCTGTTTTTTAAAATGATAATGAAAATCTACTTAATTGTGCAGAAATCGGACGAATGAATTAATAGCCAGGTCAAATGTGTTCAATGGCAGAATCAAACAATGCAGTTTGCACTTTCACATCCAAATAGCCTATGAATAAAAAAAACTGAATTTTAATCTTAAAATGCATTAGTCCTTGTTAATTAATGCATTTTATGATCTGACATTTAAATGTGAAATCTGTAATTCAAATCCCAAACTGCACTAAAACTTAAGTCCTAAAAAAACGTAGTGACACATACATACAAAAGAAGAATTAATATATTTTTTTTAATGCATGCATGCATTTTTTTCATATATCTTACTAGTAAATTACTAGCCATTAAAAGTGTAGGGTAATATAAATCAGACTCGATGCTCACGCGGGTTGCCAGATTGAGGACACAGAGCAGGAACGATATATTAATAAGTTGATTTCTCCGCTTTGTAATATGCTTCTAGCCATGTAGCTTTTCAGATGGATGCTGAGGCTTTATAGTTCGGGTAGAATGCAATTTCTGATTTAGTTCATTTGCTGTTTTCCCCGCCTGCAATATGCTGTGTTTTCTCCAAACTGGCAACCCGTCCTGCAAGTCAAGTGCTTTTGTTTTGTTGTATCATCTTAGTTTGTGCCCCATATAGAACATTTAACATATTTTTGCATCCCTACTTATTATATAGCCCATCTCTGTCACTGGACTGAGTATAACAATTACTTTAAACACTGACAAAAAAAAAAAAAGGGGAGAAAAGACTGCCATCTAGTGGTTGAACGTGAAATAACAGTCTTTTATCTTAATAATATTGTACCTGCATTTTTCATTGGTTGATTATATTCTATAGACCAGCAAGAAGATCCAATACAATGCAAAGCTTATGAAAGTATAGCAAAAGTTTAATTTTACTTTTATAAAATATATATTAGCTGGAACACACTGCTGGAGATGTTACAAAACCACCGTATGCTCATTTTAAAATATAAATACATTTTATATCATGCATCTTAGTTTTACACATTTCTTTGTGACAGACTAAAAGACACATGTATTGCACACTGCTGCAGTGCAAACCATCATCAACAATAAACAGAAGTATTGCAATAAAGTCTACCATGGGCAGAAAGAGTAAAACACAGACACTTGTTCAGGTTTAGACACTGACACTTACATGAGCTTTACACACAATCTTTCAGTAAGATTCATTCAATCTTTTGTTTCTAGCAGCTGAAAAACAGTGATCATTATGCATTTGAACAAGACACTAAACCTAGTTTATGACCGTGTATAATCAGATGTGTTTCAGGTAAAAATAAAATAAAATCTGAATCATTGACTGAACGTGATCTGAAGAGCGTTCTCTCGGTTGGATCAACTGCAGCTTTCTAAAAAGAAAACACAATGTCAGGATTTATTTGGTGATTTACACAGATTTATTCCTGTGTGTACAGTATGAGTTGGGATTTTCTCACCTCTTCTTTGAGTTTCTCCGTCGTTTCTGAATGACACGCAGGTCTTAATCGTTCTTGATCAAGAGAGACTGGAAGAAACAATGAAAACAATCTTAGAGCCTGTATCTCGACTCTTATTATCATTAAACATGTGTGTGTGTGTGTGTGTGTGTGTTTTCTCACAGTTTGGTGGAAATTCTTTATTGCTGTCTGTCTTGTGCACTGTTAGATGTTCTCTGAATCCACAGGCATTTTCTTTTCCTCCCGTTGTTGGTTTTTCCTGTTGTGCAGATTTGACTTCATTTCTCAGCGCAGCTTTCTTGCTCTGCATTTCATTCTTTTCAGTCTCATTTTCTGCTGCCGTTTCTGATGGTTTTCTTGTCATTTCTCAACTTTCAGAGGAGACTGAATGCACAAGAGCTGCAGAAGATATTAAATATTACTAATTAAACCTAATTCTGACTGAACAAACAAACTAAATCGAACTAATTCAAACTGAGAAATCAGATGTATACAGAAATATAGTCGAGTCCAAAAGTTTAAGACCACATTTTTGACACTTTTGTGTTTGTTATTAGTTTTATTTGTTAGTTATTAAACAATAACAACCGATAATGAAAAGCAACTCAAAAAAACTTTAAAAATATAAGCTTATAAAATAAGTACAATTTTGAAAAAAGTATTTACAGGTCGCCATTTATTGCTTTAGATATAATTAAAGGTGTATGCAAATGAGTCATTATTGATTATTTCAACTCCCATAAAGATTTAGATTTTCTTGTTTAATAAAGAAAAAAAGAGGATCTTTATAACATTCTCAAATCAAACCGAAAGAGTGACACGGACTTTAACTTTTCACTCAAATTCTGTAATATAATTTGTGATTTATATATATTTTGTAACTTAAATCAGAACTGTGCAAAATGGTTATCTGTATCAGGAAACACAGTTCAGTTTCATATATTCGACAGCATTCACACTCACCTGTAAATCCACGTCTCATAACTTGTATGAGCTGACAGAGCTCTGTAGATATTTATTAGTTTTTTAGTATCCCTTTACTTCTATTTGTTCCTTTAAATCCACGGAGAAACCTCAAACCTGGTTTCCAGAAATCACCACAAAGTTCATCTGATTTAACCAGGAAATGTCAGGAAATATTTAGCACAGCTTCAGTGACGCACAAACAGACTGCAGATCATTCATGAACTGGTCCAACTGCTTTTCTTTCTGTTATATCAACCAGGTTTGCTTTGCTCAAAAGCATCGAAGCCTACATTGATTATATCTTCTTTGATTTCAGTGGTTCTTCTGTCAACTTAAGCTGCTTTTAGGAAACACAGCTTTTGTAATTCAAAGATGCATTGTGTTGAAATGTGAACATCAGACTGAAGTAATTCACCTTGTGTGAGGTTAAGAGTAAAACCAGAACTGAACTGAAGATGAGGAGACAGTGGCACTTCAGGAGTTAAAGGACACAAACATGTTATATATTAAAGATAAATGCGTGTCCTTAATAAAATCAGAAATGTGTGAATTTATGATGCATTTATTTGAAGAAATAATCCACCATGGATATTAAACTAGAGCACTTTTTAAATGCCATGCTTCAGATTCTTGCGCTGTGTTTAGCAAAATCATCTACTGAAGTCTATTGCAGATACAGATATTCATGCACGTCTATAACCAAAGTGCCTAAATCTTTGGTATAATTAGGATTGCAAAGACTAAAATACCATAAAGAAATAACAGTTATGTACAGTAAATGAACACAACACACTGATGTTCCTCATTATTTATTGTTTGGATGCAAGAAAGTGTTTGCACATAAAACTTTACATCGTATCATTCTTTCATGCATCCAATTCGTAACCATTTCAAGTGCACACTTAATTAAAACATTTAAACTTAAAATAGATGCTATAAACATTGTCTAAATATTTTTTATTACACATCAACAATGGTATTTTACCTACTGCAATACAACATAGTCACAATCTCTATTTTCTGATTGAAGATCTCTATTCAGGATTATTGCTACTGTAATGTTTTGCCTAAAGTTAGCACAAGTTAAATGAAGACATTTTAATACATTCTTAAAATAAAGTTGTTGCTGTTTTGCATCGATTCCACATTTTGGAAACCTTTCAGGGAACAGTTCCTAAAATAATCATTCATTTATTAGTGTGATCAAATGAACATTTCTCTACTATAAAGAAACTTTTGTGGTTCTACAGACGTCAAAGACTCTTGCACTGATGATAAATAATGATAACACATTTTCATAATAAGCCATTTATTTATAGCTGTCGTCAGAATGTTTTATAGTAAAGACTCTTTCCGTGACACATATTAAAAAATCAGGTTTACAATAAAGTGTGGAAATATAGTCTTACACTAGATGAGTTACAGACGATGTGTGTTTGTTAACAGCAGGAAAACGTTCTGCCTTTAGTCACATGACCTACAGTTAGTAATGAAGAGCATTTATCAGCCGTTTGATTCTTCATTATCAAGTTACACATCAATTCACAGCAGATATAAAGTTATAAAGCTGAATCTACATACATTCACAGTATTATATCTGAAGATAGACAGCTTCAGCTTTGAGATGGGATCAATGAACATTCCTGGTGGACAAATAAAATAAAATAAAAAACTCACAATAATAATATTTTAAAAAGAATTTCAAAATACAAGTAAACAGTCAATAATAAAATAAGAACACATGATCAAATTACAAGCAATGGCACAAAAATACAACTGGACAAACAGACAAATGAAATAGAAACTGTTTAATGTCTAGCAATATTATTTAGATATGAAATACTATAAATAAAATATAGCTTAATTCTTATTAAAGTTAAAGAAGTGAAGTCAAGAGCAGATTTAAGCAAAGCGATTTCATTTTCTTTCGTTTTTTTAATTAAATGCAGGTTTATAAAGCAGTTTTTTTCTCTCATGATAAAACCCAAAAGTGAATTCAGGTCAGTGATGTCTGAAATGGGCTCTGTGTGCAAACAGAAAACAGCAATACTGTAAAAATGCCAGGACATTATTCATAAAATCTAAAGACAATCCTAAAACACAATGCAATGAAGTGCAAAAATTAAAATTCATCTGTAAAAAAATTCTCTCTACTTTCTGAAGAACACGTGGGATTTTCACACCAAGCTGCCAAAGAGATAAATCTCCCTCAAAACCTGGAGCTGAACTGAACATTGAACAACAGCTGGATGTTATTTGGAGTGAGACAGGGGTGTGAACCAAGCTCCTGATTGGATGGAGCCGGGCCTGTAAACAATTAACTCTTGCAGCTCCATTTGAAGAAACGTGAGAGATTCGTAGAGGTTTGTCTTGTTGGCTTTCAGATGATCTGCTGGAGATTGTTCAGGACCCTTTAAAAGAGAAAATAAAACCAGAGAGAGAGAGAGAGAGAGACATTGACATTTCACTGATCGCATCTGAGAAACATTTGAGCGACTGAAGATCAGCTGAACTCTTAGAAACATTAAAGAAACGCATCTTAAGATATTTTAAACTTCAGCTGAGTCTTGAGTCTGTCTCTGTAGTGAATCACTCACCTCGGCTTTGATTGAGACACATCCGAATGACTCTCAGGCTTTTCTGCATCATGAGAGACTGAAGATGCAAAATAATACTGCTTACAATTATCCTCATGTAGTTTTTATGTGCTGGATCAATTATTGCATGTTAGAAGAGGTGCATGAAGAGGATGATAACATAAAAGTCAGCTGCTCTGTGTTTATAACTTCAAGTTAATGATACACACACACACACACACACACACAAATCACAAGCAACTAAAAGGTGAAGGATTATGGACAGTTTGGATTTCTGTTCAAGTAATATATTCATCAGAGCTGTTAAATACTTACAGTCTGGTCTCAGATGACCCATACTGCTCGATTTAACCAGTTTCTCCTCATTTGCTGGTTTTGTTCCACTGGCTTGTGAATCTTCCTCCCTCTTCCTCTTCATCTCTCTCCTCTTCTTCGTTTCTGTGTTTTCGAGAACAAATAAACCGCGCGACATGAATGTATTGTTATCATCGGAGCAGGGCACAGTTTTACAAAGCGGTTAAATACAACACAACTTTAAAATAAGCACCTTATTATTCCCTTTAAGATTCCCAGCGATGAAATAAAGCACAGAAACCGTGAATCCAGAGTTGTTGTGATCAGTTGAATCCGCCTACAAAAGAAAAGCTTAAATAGGAGTTAACTTGGGACATCCCATAACGCGATGAAGAACGGAATCTCCATCTGTTTAGTAACAACATACCAATGTTTCGTTACGTACTGGGTCTACGTGTTCTCCAGCGCGTGCACTGTTCTGGTGTGAGCAGAGCAGCAGTGTGCCAAAAAAAGCTGAAAAGCATCACACAGTCAGGGTGTTATTATTTTGTGACCCGAAAACACGGAACACTTGGAAAGTTTCAAATATCTGCGTAGCTTCCATCTTTGAGGCTTGGCTGTTTTTTAAAAATGATAATGAAAATCTACTAAATTGTGCAGAAATCGGACGAATGAATTAATAGCCAGGTCAAATGTGTTCAATGGCAGAATCAAACAATGCAGTTTGCACTTTCACATCCAAATAGCCTATGAATAAAAAAAAAAAAAGAATTTTAATCTTAAAATGCATTAGTCCTTGTTAATTAATGCATTTTATGATCTGACATTTAAATGTGAAATCTGTAATTCAAATCCCAAACTGCACTAAAACTTAAGTCCTAAAAAAACTTAGTGACACATACATACAAAAGAAGAAGTAATATATTTTTTTTAATGCATGCATGCATTTTTTTCATATATCTTACTAGTAAATTACTAGCCATTAAAAGTGTAGGGTAATATAAATCAGACTCGATGCTCACGCGGGTTGCCAGATTGAGGACACAGAGCAGGAACGATATATTAATAAGTTGATTTCTCCGCTTTGTAATATGCTTCTAGCCATGTAGCTTTTCAGATGGATGCTGAGGCTTTATAGTTCGGGTAGAATGCAATTTCTGATTTAGTTCATTTGCTGTTTTCCCCGCCTGCAATATGCTGTGTTTTCTCCAAACTGGCAACCCGTCCTGCAAGTCAAGTGCTTTTGTTTTGTTGTACAATCTTAGTTTGTGCCCCATATAGAACATTTAAAATATTTTTGCATCCCTACTTATTATATAGCCCATCTCTGTCACTGGACTGAGTATAACAATTACTTTAAACACTGACAAAAAAAAAAAAAAGGGAAAAAAAAGACTGCCATCTAGTGGTTGAACGTGAAATAACAGTTTGTTATCTTAATAATACCGTACCTGCATTTTTCATTGGTTGATTATATTCTATAGACCAGCAAGAATACCCAATACAATGCAAAGCTTATGAAAGTAAAGCAAAAGTTTAATTAAACTTTTATAAAATATATATTAGCTGGAACACACTGCTGGAGATGTTACAAAACCACCATATGCTCATTTTAAAATATAAATACATTTTATATCATGCATCTTAGTTTTGCACATTTCTTTGTGACAGACTAAAAGACACATGTATTGCACACTGCTGCAGTGCAAACCAACATCAACAATAAACAGAAGTATTGCAATAAAGTCTACCATGGGCAGAAAGAGTAAAACACAGACACTTGTTCAGGTTTAGACACTGACACTTACATGAGCTTTACACACAATCTTTCAGTAAGATTCATTCAATCTTTTGTTTCATCATTATGCATTTGAACAAGACACTAAACATAGTTTATGACAGTATATAATCAGATGTGTTTCAGGTAAAAATAAAAAAGGTATTCCAGTCTCATTCTGAATCATTGACTGAACGTGATCTGAAGAGCGTTCTCTCAGCTGGATCAACTGCAGCTTTCTAAAAAGAAAACACACGTCAGGATTTATTTGGTGATTTACACAGATTTATTCCTGTGTGTACAGTATGAGTTGGGATTTTCTCACCTCTTCTTTGAGTTTCTCCGTCGTATCTGAATGACGCGCAGGTCTTAATCGTTCTTGATCAAGAGAGACTGTCAGAAACAATGACAACAATCTCAGAGCCTGTATCTCGACTCTTATTATCACTTATATGTGTGTGTGTGTGTGTGTGTGTGTGTGTGTGTTTTCTCACAGTTTGGTGGAAATTCTTTATTGCTGTCTGTCTTGTGCACTGTTAGATGTTCTCTGAATCCACAGGCATTTTCTTTCTTGCTCTGCATTTCATTCTTTTCAGTCTCATTTTCTGCTGCCGTTTCTGATGGTTTTCTTGTCATTTCTCAACTTTCAGAGGAGACTGAATCCACAAGAGCTGCAGAAGATATAAAATATTACTAATTTGATGTAATTCTGACTGAACAAACAGAGTAATCAGATGTATACAGAAATATATTCAAGTCCAAAAGTTTAAGACCACATTTTTGACACTTTTGTGTTTTTTATTTGTTTTATTTGTTAGTTATTAAACAACCGATAATGAAAAGCACCCCCCAAAAAACATTAAAAATATAAACATAAAATAAGTACAATTTTGGAAAACATATTTTGTGATTTATATATATTTTGTAACTTAAATCAGAACTGTGCAAACTTGTTATCCGTATCAGGAAACACAATTGAGTTTCATATATTCGACAGCATTCACACTCACCTGTAAATCCACGTCTCATAACTTGTATGAGCTGACAGAGCTCTGTAGATATTTAATAGTTTTTAGTATCCCTTTACTTCTATTTGTTCCTTTAAATCCACGGAGAAACCTCAAACCTGGTTTCCAGAAATCACCACAAAGTTCATCTGATTTAACCAGGAAATGTCAGGAAATATTTAGCACCGCTTCAGTGACGCACAAACAGACTGCAGATCATTCATGAACTGGTCCAACTGCTTTTCTTTCTGTTATATCAACCAGGTTTGCTTTGCTCAAAAGCATCGAAGCCTACATTGATTATATCTTCTTTGATTTCAGTGTTTCTTCTGTCAACTGCTGCTTTTAGGAAACACAGCTTTTGTAATTCAAAGATGCATTGTGTTGAAATGTGAACATCAGACTGAAGTAATTCACCTTGTGTGAGGTTAAGAGTAAAACCAGAACTGAACTGAAGATGAGGAGACAGTGGCACTTCAGGAGTTAAAGGACACAAACATGTTATATATTAAAGATAAATGTGTGTCCTTAATAAAATCAGAAATGTGTGAATTTATGAGGCATTTATTTGAAGAAATAATCCACCATGGATATTAAACTAGAGCACTTTTTAAATGCCATGCTTCAGATTCTTGCGCTGTGTTTAGCAAAATCATCTACTGAAGTCTATTGCAGATACAGATATTCATGCACGTCTATAACCAAAGTGCCTAAATCTTTGGTATAATTAGGATTGCAAAGACTAAAATACCATAAAGAAATAACAGTTATGTACAGTAAATGAACACAACACACTGATGTTCCTCATTATTTATTGTTTGGATGCAAGAAAGTGTTTGCACATAAAACTTTACATCGTATCATTCTTTCATGCATCCAATTTGTAACCATTTCAAGTGCACACTTAATTAAACATTTAAACTTAAAATAGATGCTATAAACATTGTCTAAATATTTTTATTAGTATTTTACCTACTGCAATACAACATAGTCACAATCTCTATTTTCTGATTGAAGATCTCTATTCAGGATTATTGCTACTGTAATGTTTTGCCTAAAGTTAGCACAAGTTAAATGAAGAGATTTTAATACATATGTTACACTCTTAAAATAAAGTTGTTGCTGTTTTGCATCGATTCCACATTTTGGAAACCTTTCAGGGAACAGATCCTAAAATAATCAGTCATTTATTAGTGTGATCAAATGAACATTTCTCTACTATAAAGAAACTTTTGTGGTTCTACAGACGTCAAAGACTCTTGCACTGATGATAAATAATGATAACACATTTTCATAATAAGCCATTTATTTATAGCTGTCATCAGAATGTTTTATAGTAAAGACTCTTTCTGTGACACATATTAAAAAATCAGGTTTACAATAAAGTGTAGAAATATAGTCTTACACTAGATGAGTTACAGACGATGTGTGTTTGTTATCAACAACAGCAGGAAAACGTTCTGCCTTTAGTCACATGACCTACAATTATTAATGAAGAGCATTTATCAGCCGTTTGATTCTTCATAATCAAGTTACACATCAATTCACAGCAGATATAAAGTTATAAAGCTGAATCTACATACATTCACAGTATTATATCTGAAGATAGTCAGCTCCAGCTTTGAGATGGGATCAATGAACATTCCTGGTGGACAAATAAAATAAAATAAAAAACTCACAATAATAATATTTTAAAAAGAATTTAAAAATACAAGTAAACAGTCAATAATAAAATAAGAACAAATGATCAAATTACAAGCAATGGCACAAAAATACAACTGGACAAACAGACAAATGAAATAGAAACTGTTTAAGGTTTAGCAATATTATTTAGATATGAAATACTATCAATTAAATATAGCTTAATTCTTATTAAAGTTAAAGAAGTGAAGTCAAGAGCAGATTTAAGCAAAGCGATTTCATTTTCTTTCGTTTTTAAATAAATGCAGGTTTATAAAGCAGTTTTTTTCTCTCATGATAAAACCCAAAAGTGAATTCAGGTCAGTGATGTCTGAAATGGGCTCCGTGTGCAAACAGAAAACAGCAATACTGTAAAAATGCCAGGACATTATTCATAAAATCTAAGGACAATCCTAAAACACAATGCAATGAAGTGCAAAAATTAAAATACATCTGTAAAAAAATTCTCTCTACTTTCTGAAGAACACGTGGGATTTTCACACCAAGCTGCCAAAGAGATAAATCTCCCTCAAAACCTGGAGCTGAACTGAACATTGAACAACAGCTGGATGTTATTTGGAGTGAGACAGGGGTGTGAACCAAGCTCCTGATTGGATGGAGCCGGGCCTGTAAACAATTAACTCTTGCAGCTCCATTTGAAGAAACGTGAGAGATTCGTAGAGGTTTGTCTTGTTGGCGTTCAGATGATCTGCTGGAGATTGTTCAGGACCCTTTAAAAGAGAAAATAAAACCAGAGAGAGACAGAAAGAGAGAGAGAGAGATGGAGAGAGAGAGAGAGAGAGAGAGACATTGACATTTCACTGATCGCATCTGAGAAACATTTGAGCTACTGAAGATCAGCTGAACTCTTAGAAACATTAAAGAAACGCATCTTAAAATATTTTAAACTTCAGCTGAGTCTCGAGTCTGTCTCTGTAGTGAATCACTCACCTCGGCTTTGATTGAGACACATCCGAATGACTCTCAGGCTTTTCTGCATCATGAGAGACTGAAGATGCAAAATAATACTGCTTACAATTATCCTCATGTAGTTTTTATGTGCTGGATCAATTATTGCATGTTAGAAGAGGTGCATGAAGAGGATGATGACATAAAAAGTCAGCTGCTCTGTGTTTATAACTTCAAGTTAATGATACACACACACACACACACAAGTTTAGATTTCTGTTTAAGTCTTAATATATTCTTTAGGGATTTAAATAGCCTACTCACAGTCTGTTCCCGGAATAATCATACTGCTCGATTTAACCAGTTTCTCCTCATTTGCTGGTTTTGTTCCACTGGCTTGTGAATCTTCCTCCCTCTTCCTCTTCATCTCTCTCCTCTTCTTCGTTTCTGTGTTTTCGAGAACAAATAAACCGCGCGACATGAATGTATTGTTATCATCGGAGCAGGGCACAGTTTTACAAAGCGGTTAAATACAACACAACTTTAAAATAAGCACCTTATTATTCCCTTTAAGATTCCCAGCGATGAAATAAAGCAATGTCCATAGAAACCGTGAATCCAGAGTTGTTGTGATCAGTTGAATCTGCCTACAAAAGAAAAGCTTAAATAGGAGTTAACTTGGGACATCCCATAACGCGATGAAGAACGGAATCTCCATCTGTTTAGTAACAACATACCAATGTTTCGTTACGTACTGGGTCTACGTGTTCTCCAGCGCGTGCACTGTTCTGGTGTGAGCAGTGTGCCAAAAAAGCTGAAAAGCATCCAGAGCATCACACAGTCAGGGTGTTATTATTTTGTGACCCGAAAACACGGAACACTTGGAAAGTTTCAAATATCTGCGTAGCTTCCATCTTTGAGGCTTGGCTGTTTTTTAAAATGATAATGAAAATCTACTAAATTGTGCAGAAATCGGACGAATGAATTAATAGCCAGGTCAAATGTGTTCAATGGCAGAATCAAACAATGCAGTTTGCACTTTCACATCCAAATAGCCTATGAATAAAAAAAACTGAATTTTAATCTTAAAATGCATTAGGCCGTGTTAATTAATGCATTTTATGATCTGACATTTAAATGTGAAATCTGTAGCTAATTCAAATCCCAAACTGCACTAAAACTTTAGTCCTAAAAAAACTTAGTGACACATACATACAAAAGAAGAAGTAATATTTTTTTTTTAATGCATGCATGCATTTTTTTCATATATCTTACTAGTAAATTACTAGCCATTAAAAGTGTAGGGTAATATAAATCAGACTCGATGCTCACGCGGGTTGCCAGATTGAGGACACAGAGCAGGAACGATATATTAATAAGTTGATTTCTCCGCTTTGTAATATGCTTCTAGCCATGTAGCTTTTCAGATGGATGCTGAGGCTTTATAGTTCGGGTAGAATGCAATTTCTGATTTAGTTCATTTGCTGTTTTCCCCGCCTGCAATATGCTGTGTTTTCTCCAAACTGGCAACCCGTCCTGCAAGTCAAGTGCTTTTGTTTTGTTGTATCATCTTAGTTTGTGCCCCATATAGAACATTTAACATATTTTTGCATCCCTACTTATTATATAGCCCATCTCTGTCACTGGACTGAGTATAACAATTATTTTAAACACTGACAAAAAAAAAAAAAAAAAAAAAAAAAAAGACTGCCATCTAGTGGTTGAACGTGAAATAACAGTTTGTTATCTTAATAATTCCGTACCTGTATTTTTCATTGGTTGATTATATTCTATAGACCAGCAAGAACATCCAATACAATGCAAAGCTTATGAAAGTATAGCAAAAGTTTAATTTTACTTTCATAAAATATATATTAGCTGGAACACACTGCTGGAGATGTTACAAAACCACCATATGCTCATTTTAAAATATAAATACATTTTATATCATGCATCTTAGTTTTACACATTTCTGTGTGACAGACTAAAAGACACATGTATTGCACACTGCTGCAGTGCAAACCATCATCAACAATAAACAGAAGTATTGCAATAAAGTCTACCATGGGCAGAAAGAGTAAAACACAGACACTTGTTCAGGTTTAGACACTGACACTTACATGAGCTTTACACACAATCTTTCAGTAAGATTCATTCAATCTTTAGTTTCTAGCAGCTAAAAACAGTGATCATTCTGCATTTTAACAAGACACTTAACATAGTTTATGACAGTATATAATCAGATGTGTTTCAGGTAAAAATAAAAAAGGTATTCCAGTCTCATTCTGAATCATTGACTGAACGTGATCTGAAGAGCGTTCTCTCAGCTGGATCAACTGCAGCTTTCTAAAAAGAAAACACACGTCAGGATTTATTTGGTGATTTACACAGATTTATTCCTGTTTGTACAGTATGAGTTGGGATTTTCTCACCTCTTCTTTGAGTTTCTCCGTCGTTTCTGAATGACACGCAGGTCTTAATCGTTCTTGATCAAGAGAGACTGGAAGAAACAATGACAACAATCTCAGAGCCTGTATCTCGACTCTTATTATCACTTATATATGTGTGTGTGTGTGTGTGTGTGTGTGTGTGTGTGTGTGTGTGTGTGTGTGTTTTCTCACAGTTTGGTGGAAATTCTTTATTGCTGTCTGTCTTGTGCACTGTTAGATGTTCTCTGAATCCACAGGCATTTTCTTTCTTGCTCTGCATTTCTTTCTTTTCAGTCTCATTTTCTGCTGCCGTTTCTGCTGGTTTTCTTGTCATTTCTCAACTTTCAGAGGAGACTGAATCCACAAGAGCTGCAGAAGATATAAAATATTATTAATTTGATGTAATTCTGACTGAACAAACAGAGTAATCAGATGTATACAGAAATATAGTCGAGTCCAAAAGTTTAAGACCACATTTTTGACACTTTTGTGTTTTTTATTTGTTTTATTTGTTAGTTATTAAACAACCGATAATGAAAAGCACCCCCCAAAAAACATTAAAAATATAAACATAAAATAAGTACAATTTTGGAAAACATATTTACAGGTCACCATTTATTGCTTTAGATATAATTAAAGTGTATGCAAATGAGTCATTATTGATTATTTCAACTCCCATAAAGATTTAGATTTTCTTGTTTAATAAAGAAAAAAGAGGATCTTTAAAACATTCTCAAATCAAACCGAAAGAGTGACACGGACTTTAACTTTTCACTCAAATTCTGTAATATAATTTGTGATTTATATATATTTTGTAACTTAAATCAGAACTGTGCAAAATGGTTATCTGTATCAGGAAACACAGTTCAGTTTCATATATTCGACAGCATTCACACTCACCTGTAAATCCACGTCTCATAACTTGTATGAGCTGACAGAGCTCTGTAGATATTTATTAGTTTTTTAGTATCCCTTTACTTCTATTTGTTCCTTTAAATCCACGGAGAAACGTCGAACCTGGTTTCCAGAAATCACCACAAAGTTCATCTGATTTAACCAGGAAATGTCAGGAAATATTTAGCACAGCTTCAGTGACGCACAAACAGACTGCAGATCATTCATGAACTGGTCCAACTGCTTTTCTTTCTGTTATATCAACCAGGTTTGCTTTGCTCAAAAGCATCGAAGCCTACATTGATCATATCTCCTTTGATTTCAGTGGTTCTTCTGTCAACTTAAGCTGCTTTTAGGAAACACAGCTTTTGTAATTCAAAGATGCATTGTGTTGAAATGAAAAATCAGACTGAGGGAATTCACCTTGTGTGAGGTTAAGAGTAAAACCAGAACTGAACTGAAGATGAGGAGACAGTGGCACTTCAGGAGTTAAAGGACACAAACATGTTATATATTAAAGATAAATGTGTGTCCTTAATAAAATCAGAAATGTGTGAATTTATGATGCATTTATTTGAAGAAATAATCCACCATGGATATTAAACTAGAGCACTTTTTAAATGCCATGCTTCAGATTCTTGCGCTGTGTTTAGCAAAATCATCTACTGAAGTCTATTGCAGATACAGATATTCATGCACGTCTATAACCAAAGTGCCTAAATCTTTGGTATAATTAGGATTGCAAAGACTAAAATACCATAAAGAAATAACAGTTATGTACAGTAAATGAACACAACACACTGATGTTCCTCATTATTTATTGTTTGGATGCAAGAAAGTGTTTGCACATAAAACTTTACATCGTATCATTCTTTCATGCATCCAATTCGTAACCATTTCAAGTGCACACTTAATTAAAACATTTAAACTTAAAATAGATGCTATAAACATTGTCTAAATATTTTTTATTACACATCAACAATGGTATTTTACCTACTGCAATACAACATAGTCACAATCTCTATTTTCTGATTGAAGATCTCTATTCAGGATTATTGCTACTGTAATGTTTTGCCTAAAGTTAGCACAAGTTAAATGAAGACATTTTAATACATTCTTAAAATAAAGTTGTTGCTGTTTTGCATCGATTCCACATTTTGGAAACCTTTCAGGGAACAGTTCCTAAAATAATCATTCATTTATTAGTGTGATCAAATGAACATTACTCTACTATAAAGAAACTTTTGTGGTTCTACAGACGTCAAAGACTCTTGCACTGATGATAAATAATGATAACACATTTTCATAATAAGCCATTTATTTATAGCTGTCGTCAGAATGTTTTATAGTAAAGACTCTTTCCGTGACACATATTAAAAAATCAGGTTTACAATAAAGTGTGGAAATATAGTCTTACACTAGATGAGTTACAGACGATGTGTGTTTGTTAACAGCAGGAAAACGTTCTGCCTTTAGTCACATGACCTACAGTTAGTAATGAAGAGCATTTATCAGCCGTTTGATTCTTCATTATCAAGTTACACATCAATTCACAGCAGATATAAAGTTATAAAGCTGAATCTACATACATTCACAGTATTATATCTGAAGATAGACAGCTTCAGCTTTGAGATGGGATCAATGAACATTCCTGGTGGACAAATAAAATAAAATAAAAAACTCACAATAATAATATTTTAAAAAGAATTTCAAAATACAAGTAAACAGTCAATAATAAAATAAGAACACATTATCAAATTACAAGCAATGGCACAAAAATACAACTGGACAAACAGACAAATGAAATAGAAACTGTTTAATGTCTAGCAATATTATTTAGATATGAAATACTATAAATAAAATATAGCTTAATTCTTATTAAAGTTAAAGAAGTGAAGTCAAGAGCATATTTAAGCAAAGCGATTTCATTTTCTTTAGTTTTTAATTAAATGCAGGTTTATAAAGCAGTTTTTTTCTCTCATGATAAAACCCAAAAGTGAATTCAGGTCAGTGATGTCTGAAATGGGCTCTGTGTGCAAACAGAAAACAGCAATACTGTAAAAATGCCAGGACATTATTCATAAAATCTAAAGACAATCCTAAAACACAATGCAATGAAGTGCAAAAATTAAAATACATCTGTAAAAAAATTCTCTCTACTTTCTGAAGAACACGTGGGATTTTCACACCAAGCTGCCAAAGAGATAAATCTCCCTCAAAACCTGGAGCTGAACTGAACATTGAACAACAGCTGGATGTTATTTGGAGTGAGACAGGGGTGTGAACCAAGCTCCTGATTGGATGGAGCCGGGCCTGTAAACAATTAACTCTTGCAGCTCCATTTGAAGAAACGTGAGAGATTCGTAGAGGTTTGTCTTGTTGGCGTTCAGATGATCTGCTGGAGATTGTTCAGGACCCTTTAAAAGAGAAAATAAAACCAGAGAGAGAGAGAGAGAGAGACATTGACATTTCACTGATCGCATCTGAGAAACATTTGAGCGACTGAAGATCAGCTGAACTCTTAGAAACATTAAAGAAACGCATCTTAAGATATTTCAAACTTCAGCTGAGTCTCGAGTCTGTCTCTGTAGTGAATCACTCACCTCGGCTTTGATTGAGACACATCCGAATGACTCTCAGGCTTTTCTGCATCATGAGAGACTGAAGATGCAAAATAATACTGCTTACAGTTATCCTCATGTAGTTTTTATGTGCTGGATCAATTATTGCATGTTAGAAGAGGTGCATGAAGAGGATGATAACATAAAAGTCAGCTGCTCTGTGTTTATAACTTCAAGTTAATGATACACACACACACACACACACACAAAAATCACAAGCAACTAAAAAGTGAAGGATAATGCACTGTTTGGATTTCTGTTCAAGTCTTACTATATTCATCAGAGCTGTTAAATACTTACAGTCTGGTCTCAGATGACCCATACTGCTCGATTTAACCAGTTTCTCCTCATTTGCTGGTTTTGATCCACTGGCTTGTGAATCTTCCTCCCTCTTCCTCTTCATCTCTCTCCTCTTCTTCGTTTCTGTGTTTTCGAGAACAAATAAACCGCGCGACATGAATGTATTGTTATCATCGGAGCAGGGCACAGTTTTACAAAGCGGTTAAATACAACACAACTTTAAAATAAGCACCTTATTATTCCCTTTAAGATTCAAAGTGATGAAATAAATCAATGTCCACAGAAACCGTGAATCCAGAGTTGTTGTGATCAGTTGAATCTGCCTACAAAAGAAAAGCTTAAATAGGAGTTAACTTGGGACATCCCATAACGCGATGAAGAACGGAATCTCCATCTGTTTAGTAACAACATACCAATGTTTCGTTACGTACTGGGTCTACGTGTTCTCCAGCGCGTGCACTGTTCTGGTGTGAGCAGAGCAGCAGTGTGCCAAAAAAAGCTGAAAAGCATCACACAGTCAGGGTGTTATTATTTTGTGACCCGAAAACACGGAACACTTGGAAAGTTTCAAATATCTGCGTAGCTTCCATCTTTGAGGCTTGGCTGTTTTTTAAAATGATAATGAAAATCTACTTAATTGTGCAGAAATCGGACGAATGAATTAATAGCCAGGTCAAATGTGTTCAATGGCAGAATCAAACAATGCAGTCTGCACTTCCACATCCAAATAGCCGATGAATAAAAAAACTGAATTTTAATCTTAAAATGCATTAGTCCTTGTTAATTAATGTGCATTTTATGATCTGACATTTAAATGTGAAATCTGTAATTCAAATCCCAAACTGCACTAAAACTTAAGTCCTAAAAAAACGTAGTGACACATACATACAAAAGAAGAAGTAATATTTTTTTTTTAATGCATGCATGCATTTTTTTCATATATCTTACTAGTAAATTACTAGCCATTAAAAGTGTAGGGTAATATAAATCAGACTCGATGCTCACGCGGGTTGCCAGATTGAGGACACAGAGCAGGAACGATATATTAATAAGTTGATTTCTCCGCTTTGTAATATGCTTCTAGCCATGTAGCTTTTCAGATGGATGCTGAGGCTTTATAGTTCGGGTAGAATGCAATTTCTGATTTAGTTCATTTGCTGTTTTCCCCGCCTGCAATATGCTGTGTTTTCTCCAAACTGGCAACCCGTCCTGCCAGTCAAGAGCTTTTGTATTGTTGTACAATCTTAGTTTGTGCCCCATATAGAACATTTAACATATTTTTGCATCCCTACTTATCATATAGCCCATCTCTGTCACTGGACTGAGTATAACAATTATTTTAAACACTGACAAAAAAAACAAAGAAAAAAAACAGACTGACATCTAGTGGTTGAACGTGAAATAACAGTTTGTTATCTTAATAATACCGTACCTGCATTTTTCATTGGTTGATTATATTCTATAGACCAGCAAGAACATCCAATACAATGCAAAGCTTATGAAAGTATAGCAAAAGTTTAATTTTACTTTTATAAAATATATATTAGCTGGAACACACTGCTGGAGATGTTACAAAACCACCATATGCTCATTTTAAAATATAAATACATTTTATATCGTGCATCTTAGTTTTACACATTTCTGTGTGACAGACTAAAAGACACATGTATTGCACACTGCTGCAGTGCAAACCATCATCAACAATAAACAGAAGTATTGCAATAAAGTCTACCATGGGCAGAAAGAGTAAAACACAGACACTTGTTCAGGTTTAGACACTGACACTTACATGAGCTTTACACACAATCTTTCAGTAAGATTCATTCAATCTTTAGTTTCTAGCAGCTGAAAACAGTGATCATTATGCATTTGAACAAGACACTAAACCTAGTTTATGACCGTGTATAATCAGATGTGTTTCAGGTAAAAAATAAAAAAGGTATTCCAGTCTCATTCTGAATCATTGACTGAACGTGATCTGAAGAGCGTTCTCTCGGTTGGAACTGCAGCTTTCTAAAAAGAAAACACACGTCAGGATTTATTTGGTGATTTACACAGATTTAGTCCTGTGTGTACAGTATGAGTTGGGATTTTCTCACCTCTTCTTTGAGTTTCTCCGTCGTTTCTGAATGACACGCAGGTCTTAATCGTTCTTGATCAAGAGAGACTGGAAGAAACAATGACAACAATCTCAGAGCCTGTATCTCGACTCTTATTATCACTTATATGTGTGTGTGTGTGTGTGTGTGTGTGTGTGTGTTTTCTCACAGTTTGGTGGAAATTCTTTATTGCTGTCTGTCTTGTGCACTGTTAGATGTTCTCTGAATCCACAGGCATTTTCTTTCTTGCTCTGCATTTCTTTCTTTTCCGTCTCATTTTCTGCTGCCGTTTCTGATGGTTTTCTTGTCATTTCTCAACTTTCAGAGGAGACTGAATCCACAAGAGCTGCAGAAGATATAAAATATTACTAATTTGATGTAATTCTGACTGAACAAACAGAGTAATCAGATGTATACAGAAATATAGTCGAGTCCAAAAGTTTAAGACCACATTTTTGACACTTTTGTGTTTTTTATTAGTTTTATTTGTTAGTTATTAAACAATAACAACCGATAATGAAAAGCACCCCCCAAAAAACATTAAAAATATAAACATAAAATAAGTACAATTTTGGAAAACATATTTACAGGTCACCATTTATAGCTTTAGATATAATTAAAGTGTATGCAAATGAGTCATTATTGATTATTTCAACTCCCATAAAGATTTAGATTTTCTTGTTTAATAAAGAAAACAAGAGGATCTTTATAACATTATCAAATCAAACCGAAAGAGTGACACAGACTTTAACTTTTCACTCAAATTCTGTAATATAATTTGTGATTTATATTTATTTTGTAACTTAAATCAGAACTGTGCAAAATGGTTATCTGTATCAGGAAACACAGTTCAGTTTCATATATTCGACAGCATTCACACTCACCTGTAAATCCACGTCTCATAACTTGTATGAGCTGACAGAGCTCTGTAGATATTTATTAGTTTTTTAGTATCCCTTTACTTCTGTTTGTTCCTTTAAATCCACGGAGAAACGTCAAACCTGGTTTCCAGAAATCACCACAAAGTTCATCTGATTTAACCAGGAAATGTCAGGAAATATTTAGCACAGCTTCAGTGACGCACAAACAGACTGCAGATCATTCATGAACTGGTCCAACTGCTTTTCTTTCTTTTTATTTCTTTCTTATTTCAGCGGTTCTACTGTCAATTTAAGCTTACAATGCTTTTGGGAAAAATATCCTTTGTAATTCAAAGATTCATTGTGTTGAAATGGAAAATCACTGCTGAAATGTAAACCTTGTGTCACCTTGTGTGAGGTTAAGAGTAAAACCAGAACTGAACTGAAGATGAGGAGACAGTGGCACTTCAGGAGTTAAATGTCATATAATACAGTGTTTAAATGAAAGAAAATCTCCTGATTTTGATTGATTTCTCTTGGTCCACTGCTTGTCCCTCTTCTAACCATGTTATGTTTAAAGATACATGTATGTTAAGTTAAAACTAATAGTTTGACTGAATATATATATATATATACCCAGTTCTTCTAAAAAGTTTTATCATTATCCACCACAAACCTTATTTCAAAAACTCATCATATTCAGGAAAAAAATAAATCTTGTTTTTACTAATTTTTCTTAAACAAGTATTTAATATGTAAAATGTAATATTAAAAGAAGGTTTTAATGAAGATTTCTAAAGAAACTTTCCATTATAAAGAGCATTTCGTTGCTTTAATTTAAAAAAATAAAATAAAATAAACAGGTTCTATATTTAAACGTTATTTTTTAAGAGTGTATGAATGTTAGAGGTTCTTCAATGCTTGATTTACCCTAAGTCTAAACCCTGTCACTTATTCGTTTTTAGAAAGAAACTGTAATGCTGATATCTTAGCTAAAATCAATAATCTACACGAAAGAATAAAAACTCTAATCAATATTCATATATATTTATTAATTCATAAGTAAGTTGTTTGAGGATGTCTAGTGAGCTTTCATGACCCCTTGACTGCACATTAAACTAATACTTGACATGGTTCATATTAGTTCTTTAGTTCATGTTAATCAATTATTATGATCCATTTGATCTTCTTTCTGTTCTTGTGGTGGTCCTTTTATATTTACACCTGAAAGAAAACCGAACCCAGCTGAGTCAGCACTAATCAATCAAACATTTTAGTATATACAGTTATACAGAATAGTTATTAAGTACTTCATCTTGGAACCCAATGCAGTTTGACCAGGTCTGGGTTTGAAGGTTTCTCTCACTAGTGAGTAAATGGCATTGGAGGAGAAGAAATATATGAACTAACATGGCTAATTTTTGTCTAAAATATAAGTTACTCAATATTAAAATGCCCATGAGTTTTTTTGTTGACATATAAGAGGTCATTGCACCATAATAAGATGCTGTACGTTTCAGAAATTAAAGGGAAAGTCCATGCACACAAGTCTTTTTCTTCCGTTGGGCACAAAAGAAGATATTTTGAAGAAGGTTGGAGAGCAAACATTTGATGGGAGCCACTGAATCACATTCTTGAGGACGCGTGAATGATAACAGAATTTTCATTTTTGGGTGAATCGGCTCTTTAAAACTTTGCTAGTCCAAAAACAGATTTTATCGCCAAAATGACTAATTTTTGATTACTGCTTGCACAGACATAATTTTTCATCATCGCCTCTTAGACTCATCAACATTATAAAATGAAAAAAACAAATTCATGCCCCCTTTAATTTATTGTTTATTGAACTGTTCAGCATCACACAGTTTTGAATATCAGTCATGTGATCATCTGTGTCTCTGTGTTCGACTCTCACCTGAAAAGCTGTCAGGAAACAACAAGGACACCATTTGATCTTTGTCCACTGACCCCAGCTGTGAAAAAAAAACAGAGTTTTATATATCAAGTCTATTATTAGTTTCAAGAAAATCGTTTCATTTGTGGCCATTCCCAACTCTTAATGAAATAATTCTTCATAAACCTGATTTAACATTATTACTCAGAATCTGAACCATTACCCTCCAACTTCTGACTGCCCTGGAGGATCTTTGCAAGGCAAAGCAGGCTCAGGTCTCACATTAACATCACCTACCTGCAAGCTTCTGTAAAAAATGCAGATGATGCCTACTATTAGGCCTAGTAATAATTATAATAAAGCATAAATTAATATCAGAGGTCTGGAGCAATTCCCAATTATAGCAATAGCCTAGTAATGATAATAGGCCTACTGATGATGATGATGATAACAATAATAATAATAATAATAATAATAATAATAATAATAATAACAATAACAATAACAATAACAACAACAACAATAATAATAATAATAATAATAACAATAAAGCATGTAACCTCATATAATTATATAGCAAAAGCCTAGTAATGATTACAGGCCTACTGATGATAATAATAATACTAATAACAACAGCAAAGCATGTAATAATTATATATAAATAGCCTAGTAATGATAATAGGCCTACTGATGATAATAATAATAATAATTATAATAACAAAAATAAAGCATGTAACTTCATATAATTATAATAATAATAATAATAATGTGGGCCTAAAAATAATACCCTATCTATCTATCTATCTATCTATCTATCTATCTATCTATCTATCTATCTATCTAATGTGGGGGGGGGGGGGGGGCCCAACTGCAATGATCCAGCTTTGGGGGTGCCCAGCTTCCAAAAGGTTGAGAACCCCTGCCATAGATGATGGTGTCTCTCCAGTGCGCTGCTTTCAGAATAAACACGTCGTGAACCACATTGAAGACAAAGTTGAGCTCTGGCATGGAGCAGACCAGTTTGGCTTTCAGAAAGGACGTCCACTTCTTCTGCAGCGTGCGCTGACCGCCCAGATCGCCCTGTTACAGCGACAGACCCCATCAGCTTCACAATATCATCTCGTCTCATTTACACCAGGTGTGTGTTTCGACAGATCTGAAAAAAAAAAAACATAGCTCCGTGCGATAAACCAAAAGCGGAAGTCATGCGGTTTCCACACATAAATGATTAATGACTTCCGTGATCTCATACACTTCGTCCAGATGTGAAGTTTTATTCAGTTAGCTCAACTGGAGTTTTGCTGATAGTCTATCCTGTCGCATCACGAAAAGCGCTTCTTTTTTTCTATTTTTTTTTTTTTTTTTTTTGATTCAGACTAAAATCAAGACTTTATGATGTCAGCTGACAGTGATTGTTTACCGGATAGTGCGATGATTTAACGGTGCTGTCATTAAGTTCCCGTTATCCGTAGATGAAAGGAAGCTCAAATCAGGATTTTCTCCCGCGAGACTCGCTTTTCTTGTCAAAAGCCCACGAGCTTCTCTGACGCGTCACGGATCAGCTGCGGGCGGCCAATGAGAAGCGAGCGCACGCGCTTGAAAAGCGTTTCCATCTGCTGCTCTCCGCAGAATCAAAACAAAGATCAGCAGCTCACAGGCACTTCTCATGTGCGACAGTCTTCATTAAGTAAGTCAACATTTCATGCATAATATGAGCTTTACCAATAGTTATAGAGCAAATCAGATAATCATGATTTGTGAAATCGTGTTTGACTGTTGTGTGTTTGTTTTGTCTTTTTATGTTTTAACATGTTTAACAGCCTGCAGTGCTGTTGACAGTGTGTGATAACCAGTGATGGAGTACTCGAGTCACTTTTCTTTGGACTCGAGTCCAACTCGAGACTCCATTCTCTGGACTCGTGACTCGACTTGGACTCGTGGACTGATGACTCGTACTTGGACTCGGACTCAAGGATATATAAAATCGGACTTGAACAGTCATTACGTTGTTTCTGACTAAAAATGTTATAAAAAAAATGTTTTGTGCCCAAGACTGGCCGGGATCTATTCTTTTCCCTCACAGACACTGCTACCGCTCGCTGTCTATGCTTGACAACACACTCACTGACGTCACTCACTTTACTTTTTTGCAAAGCGCTCAGGCACTTGCGGGAAAGGATGAAGCTGATTGGTTAGTTCTTGTCACATGACCTGCGGTGCGCTTGCGACATTCTGAAAAGTTGAGATGTTTTTAACTCAATGCGGTGCGGACGCGCCTGGATGCTTCCATTATGAGCGTACATACCGCGCGCCTACAGTACATTGGAAATAACGAACTTGAGCGTGCAAAAGTCGCGACATTTGAACGGCCCTAATACGTTGCATTCTGACCATGCGCTTGCCGTCACACACACACACATTCACTTGAAAACATACAAACGCACTCACGCTAAATCACTCGGTCACTCACACACAAACGCTCTCTCTCTCTCTCTCTCTCTCTCTCTCACACACACACACACACACACACACACACACACACACTCATTGTAATATGCACGTTTCTTTTTTTCGCCGAGTGTAATTCTGTAGTACAGTGTTAATAATAATAATAATAATAATACATTATATTTATAATGCACTTTTCATCAGAGATCTCAAAGTGCTACAGGGTTAAAACAAAAACAAAAAGATAAGCAGTTCTTTAATAATAATAATCTAAAAGGGACCAAAAGCTTTGCTAAAAAGAAATGTCTTGAGGCCTTTTTTAAAACAATCAGTAGATTGTGGAGCCCTCAAGGAGTCAGGAGGGCCATTCCACAGATACGGGGCAGCAGTACAAAAGGCCCTGTCTCCCATTGTCCTCAGTCTGGTTCTGGGTATGTGGAGGAGGTTTGAGTGAGTGGAACGGAGGGAACGGGTTGTGGTTTGTGGGTTGATAAGTTCTTTTAGGTAGGAGGGGGCATGTCCATGGATGCATGTCCATGGATGCATTGATGTGTGAGGAGTGAAACCTTGTACTCAATCCTGGTGGAGATGGGAAGCCAGTGGAGTGAGTGAAGAATGGGGGTAAAGTGTTAAAGGATTAGTTCACACAAAAATGAAAATTTCCTAATCATTTACTCCTCCCAATGCCTTCCTTTTTTAAGGAAAACATTTCAGGATGTTTTCTTCATATAATGGACTTCAATGCCTACCAACTCAAGTTGGTTGCTATTGTTTCCTCAAAAAAAAAAAAAAAAAATTCCAATATACGGGACTTGAGACTCGACTCGGACTCGAACTCTGGTAATGGTGACTCGACTTGGACTCGACTCGGACTCTTCTTTGGTGACTCGGACTTGGACTCGGACTCGAACACTGAGACTCGAGACTCAACTTGGACTCGACAGTTGGTGACTCGACTACAACACTGGTGATAACACACAGGCTTAACCAGTGGCGGTTCTACACGGAGGCCTAGGGAGCCCCGTGCCTCTGTAAACATGTCCCTGTCCACCCCTGTGGCCACCCCCGTGCTGAGAAAAAAAAAGAAAAAGTAATATGATTTTACACACGAGCGCCAAAAGCGGAACTAATGTGAAGCAACGTTCTACACGGGTAAATTAGTGCAGCAGCAGCATACCCAAGCACTTATGCTGTGTCTGAAATCGCTTACTCATGGAGTGAACAAATAAATAAGTGAACGGATTCGGACAGTGACGTATAGACTACACTGCGCGTGAGACTTGGAGCTGTTGCAAAAACATTACCATATGTCCTTTTATATTACATGTACCTAATTTTAGAAAATAATACTACTATGAATAATACCCAGAATTACTTTATGTTGCAGTTATACATACCTCCCATGTCAGCTTTGTGGTTTCATCGATGGTATATAATTTATTTATTTTATTTTTGTAATGCTTTTATGTTAATCATTAAATGCTATTAAAACAAGTACTGAGAACAAAAATAAACACACAAAGACTTTCATAATTATGTATTTATTATTTTAAGTATCTTGACACTTGCTCAAGCAGCGTTTTGAGCTCAGATAAGATGGTTGTAGAGCGTCCTCAGGCGACCATTAATTTTACATCAGAATACACTACCTGTTATTAACGGAAAAATGTAAATTATCATCATTTTTGTAAGTTAACAACGATGCCACCTCAGTAATTAATCAAATATTAAACTGAGTTATTGCCTATAACATATTTTAATATAAATAATGTAGAAAAAACGTTAAAACAGAAATAATCAAGATGTAAACTTCATCTCTCATTCTAACCAAGGGGCAAGGAACTCGACCGGAAGTTGAAGTCGGGCGGGGGCTGCCATCTTTTAGCAGAACTTCACTTGCGTTAGCATCCCATTGACTCCCATTCATTTTGGCGTCACTTTGACAGCGAATAACTTTACATCTGAGGCGTTTAAAGACTCTGTTTGTCCATTATTTATTTCTAAAGATACACGACAATGTATAAAGGGCTCCATTACCTTCTATGTTACATTATGGCCCCGTATAAACAGTTTTTGTAAAAAATAGGCTAACGATTGCATCATAACCACTCGTCTCTCTGTCGCATTACCGTACAGACAGAAGGAGAAGCTCGCAGGCAATTAACTTAATATGGCGTACTGGCGTTACATTTTAAAATACTATACAAAATAATTAATCAGAATACTTACTCCTGCTCACTCACGCCAAAGAACTCCCCGCTCAAGCTCGCCGTCTCTGCAAGATTAACGATGGCAGTTTGCACACACAGCTACTAGAAGATTTACATCTGTCAGACATCTGTCTATGACTATTTTGTGTATTTGTATTTTATGTATTTTACGAGTCTGTTTTTAAAAGACTCGCTTGTGCCTGTTAGATCACACACGTTTTAAAAGCCGTAAACTTTTAAAATCACTTTGTGAGCTCAGTTTTGAAGCGTTTCATATCATCATGGTTTTGCGCACTAAAAGGTTATTAAAAGCTTATTATATTTTTAGCCTGCACAATACATTTAAAATAAGCATAATTTAATTGTATATTATTTCTGTGTAGTGTAAGCATTATAAATATATACACTTCTGAATTCTTGACATTCATATATAAATATTAAATTGTGAAATGTATGATTGCCTGATTGAATTTTATAAGAGTACTAATAGTAATTTGTTTTTATTAACATGTTTAGATTGTGTAAAATTACTGTGTAGATTTTTTTTCAAGAATTACTTTTTGTATTTTTTGCATTACATTTAAATAAAATATGTTGCCATTTTTAATGTGCCCCTCTGGTTAAACACTGGCCCCTCCTTGGCCCCCCTAGTAAAATTGTCTAGAGCCGCCACTGGGTTTAACATCCTGTGTTTGCTGCATGTGTTGCTGTATTTTTGCAATTTAGTGCACCTTAAAAAGAGGCAGTTTTTTTGCCTGAAATGTCAGTCACATAGTTGTCATAGATGTTGAGAGCAATTTCTATGGTGAATATACAGTATATGTATGTGTGTATATATATATATATATGTATGTATGTGTGTGTGTGTGTGTGTGTGTGTGTATGTGTATTCCAGAGGTGGGATAAAGTCACACATGTGCAAGTCACAAGTAAGTCTCAAGTCTTAACCTTCAAGTCTCAAGCAAGTCCAGGTCAATTTTTTGAGAATCAAGCAATTCAAGTCAAGACATTAAAACAATACATGCCTTGCTCAAGGGCACTTCAGTCATGAGTATTGAGGGTGGAAGAGAGAGAACGGTTCATTCACTCCCTCCACCTACAACTCCTACCACCACCGAGACTAAAACCGACGACCTTCGGGTAACTAGTCCAAGTCTCTAACCATTATAGGCCACAGCTGAGTGAGAGAAAGAGCGAGAGCGAGAGTTAGAGTGAGAGAGAGAGTGAATTGAGTGAGTGTGTTTTTTTGTGAGTGAATGGCACGTGTACAATTGTGCACTTGCAAGTTTGAGGGTTTTGTAGTTGTTTTTGAGTATGCATGGTTTGGTTTGCAACTGTATGATTTTTTTTTATATGATAAACTATCCATAGGCTTTTCAATCATATCACAGAATACCAATTATTAGACATTGTACTGTACACATGTTTACTAAGTGCTACTACCACAAAAAGCTGACATTTCCTTAAACAGTGAATAATCATTTACAATGCATTACACTTACAAAACAAAAATGTATTTGATAGTGCTTACAAACTGTATTTTAATGTCTTTAAATGGTTGTATTTATTCTGCTCAAAAATCCCGATGCATGATCATGCCATCATCTAATGAAATCAAGATAAACAAAATGGCTGTGCTGTGATTTTGGCTATATTTGCATGTAAAAAAAAAAACTGTTTGAAATGACAGAATCTATTGTTTAACCTAAATATTTGAGAATATTTGTCAAGCAAGTCATGTGACTCGAGTTCCCCACCTCTGATATATACACTGAACAAAATTATAAACATAACACTTTTGTTTTGCCCCTATTTTTCATTAGCTCGTAAAGAGAAAGTGAGCACCTTGAAGAACATGTATTCATCCTTGACTGATGATTATGTTCATCATGAAAGTCAGATGAAGAGTGAAAATGAGAAGCTCAAAAGAGAACTGGAGCAACACAAACTCAAAGAAAGAGAGTGGGAACAAAAACTCAAGGAAGTGGAGGACAGATTAAGACTGGAGACAGATTTGAGGAGAAGAGAGAAGGAACTAGAGTCCAAAGAGAGAGGAACGACAAAGAAAGAGCAGGACATCCTGTTTTGTGGAGAAAATCATGTGCTACATCTAACTTCTCCTGTGGGTAAGTATTGTTCAAGTAAACCTGACACCAAAATTTTAATTCTACAGGTTAAGTCAGGTTCAGCGAGCTTTATTGTCAGCATCTGCGGGATACAGTAGCTACCAACCACAGAAAATATTTGAAAAATCATGTTTACTGCACTTGCAACAAAAGTTTACACAAGGACTTAAACGGCTGCTCAATCCTGTTCTTGGAGATCTACCGACATCCAGAGTTCAAATCCAACCCTCATCAAACACACCCATCTGTAATTATCAAGTGCTTTTGAGGATCTCAATGAGCTGCTTTGGTTGTGTTTGGTCATGGTTGGAGCCGAACATTGCAGTTAGATCACCAGGAAGAGGCCTGGGCATTTCAGTCTAAAACACTGGCCTAGTTTACTTTCATTACAAATGCCTTACTCTAACTGACATTGTTACAAATTTCATAGACAAATAGTTCACTGAAAAATGAAAATATGCTGGTTTAGGCCATTCAAGTTGTAGATGATGGTGGGGTGGTGTTGGCCCAGTGGATAAGACACATGCCTTTGGTGTGAGAGACCTGGGTTCTCGCACCCATTCACTGCAGAAGATCCAATGGTGAGCAAGTGATGTAATGAAGAATAAGCTTAGCTACGTCCTATTTTCATTTAACTGGAAATATTTTTATTATAACAGCAACAATGTCTCTGGCGAAACCTGAAATTAGTTTCTTTTATAAAGTGCACAATGGTTATAACTTGGTTATAGCCCATTGATAACTTAAAATTGCTGTCGCTTCTACTATATTCTTAGTGTCTGAAGAAAAGCAGAGATCTCTAGATGAAAGAAAAGGAGAGTGGAAGAGCAAAGATGAAGAAGATTCACATGACAGTGAATCACCTGAGTTTGGAAAACCTGTGAGACGCAAGAGCAGCCAATTTGAGATCCCTAATAGTAAGAATTTATCTTGTTTTGACAGGGAACCTTTATTTATTCATTTTTTTAATGTTCACCATCTTTGCAGGTACATGCTAAAACTTAAAATACAAAATAAACAGAAAATTTATCATGAGATTCATCCAGGATGTTGGTCAGCATAGCAGTTTTACCAACCCTTACATTAGTAACATCAGTTTAACTTGAGGATGTTATTAATTTTCAATGAGAACAACTGATCATACTGTAAGCATTGCAGCTCTACTGAAACGAACTCTAATTGATTAAACCTTTTATTTTCTTGTCTATCATATTCTTAAAAAGAAAAAAAAAAACTGGCTATGTGTTCTGTACTAGACTAACTGAGGCTTGTCATGGCACTTGTTTACTGTTGTGGTTCTCTTGTTGGTATGACTGCTTCTATTGTTCTCATTTGTAAGTTGCTTTGGATAAAAGCATCTGCTAAATGATTAAATGTAATATGTTTGCACACTTGTGTTTACTCCTAGTGACTGAAAGTGAAGATGAACACCTAAACACACTCCGAAATCACAGACGTCAATTGGAGGATTCAACATAATTTTACTCAACTTCATCAATATTCAGTAGACAACTCAAAATGTGGTTAAAGGTCAAATATCCAATCCATCTACAGTACATATGTGTGAAACACCTCACAGCCTTTAAAAACATGGAGATATAACACACAACAGTTTCAAGTTACTATGGATTCTGGGCAGCTGAGCAAGAAGTGATGTTAGAAAAGGAAAGCATGCTTAAAAAAATAACTTATAAATGAATAAAAATGCTTTATGTGAAAATAACCCTTACCGTACAGGATTTCAGAAAGTGCGCAGAGTCTTGCGTGCACACTTATGTGGATTTTAGTACACCAAGCTTAGCGTGTGTACCTAAAGGTTCCTAAGCATCACAGAGGTGCTGAACCGCACAGGAGAGGCAAGCTCAAACTTTACCTCTGGCGAGGGAAGCATCACATGAGGCAGCATATACAAGAATACTTCTGTAACTGCAACCTCCACTTCCCGCTGGATGCAACAGCACCCCTAAGCGGCCAGGAGACTCCTCAGGTGAACTGGCCATACATCCATGAAATTCCCTGCAGTGCTGTGCCAGGCCTGATGATCAAGGAGGCTCCCTCAGAAACGTGTGATCTCAGCCGCCTAATACTGGAACATGAAGCCGGATGGCTGGTGCTGGGGAGTGTTTAGTAAACCCTGTAACTGAGCACTGCAAAGGAAACTCAAAGTTTATTGGTATACACATAACCCCCAGCAATTTAATATACGTAAGTGTATATACAGAAAGGGTTACATACTCACTCACCCTCCTGCGCTTGAGCCCCGCTCAAGGGGCATCTCCTTTTAGTCTGGACTATCAGTAAGATGGTTGCTGTGAACATAGAACCAGCCAAAAACATTATAGGTCCAACATAGGAGACTGTTATGCGAGGGTTTTCCAACTAACCTTGCCTTCGTCTCCCTGAACTTCTTGATCACCATCTCCAAGGAAATACTGAAAAGTTCAGTAGGCAAAACCTGAGCATCGAAAAGAAAGAAAAGGTTTCGACCTATACTCAGGTCAGTCAATCAGTGATCAGTTGAAGGACTTCTCAATAGTAAATAATATTCTTATTCCTTTTCAATCAGGTTTTAGGAAAGGGTATAGCACCATCACAGCAGCCACAAAGGTAGTTGTTGATATTGTTAGTGCTATTGACTGTAAAGAATCTTGTGCAGCATTATTTATTGATCTTTCAAAAGCTTTTGATACGGTTGATCATGCTATTTTGTTAAAACGTCTGTCTAAAATCGGGATGTCTGATAATGCTATTGAATGGTTTAAAAACTATCTGTCTAGTCGATATCAGTGTGTCACTTGTGAAGGCATTATATCAGGGGAGGCAGAATTAATGGTTGGAGTCCCTCAAGGTTCCATATTAGGGCCTTTGTTGTTTACGAAATACATAAATGATATCTGTACAACTGTAGATGTAGCTGCACATCTCTATGCGGACGATACTATTATATACAGTACTGCTAGATCTCCGTATGAGGCATTAAATAAATTGCAGGATGCTTTTACAGTTTTACAAAAAAATCTACTTAAATTAAAATTGGTACTAAACTCTAAAAAGACCAAATTTATGTTATTTACTCATTCTAGGAATGTACAGGATTTGCCTCAAATTATTACTCTATATGACCAGAAAATTGAAAGAGTGTCATGTTATAATTATCTGGGTTTTTTATTAGATGAAAAGCTCACTTTTAATCCACATGTAAATTGGTAAAAAAGCTGAGAGTTAAATTAAGATTTTTTTTATGGAAATAAGGCTTGTTTTAATTTAAAGACAAGAAAGGAACTTGTTGCTGCTACCTTTTTATCTTATAGACTATGGAGATGTTCTGTACATGCATGCAGCAAAGTCTGTTTTACGGTCATTGGATTCTGCTCTACGCTTTGTCACTAAAGCAGAGTATTTTACACATCATTGTAGTTTGTATAGTTTATCCGGTTGGCCTCCACTCTCAATCCATAGACAGTATCACTGGCTTATTTTTATTTATAAAGCAGTGTTAGGACTATTGCCTTCTTATTTATCAGTTTTCTATTTTGTAGAAAACAATAGATACAATCTTAGGTCTAATAATAGCATTCTTTTTTCTACACCTGCTGTAAAATCTGAATTTGGTAAAATCGCCTTCCGTTACAATGCTCCAACATGGAATGCTTTGCAGAAACAGTTGAAGATAAGCACTATTATCCCACTTAATGATTTAAAATAATATGTCACAGAAACCTTCAGCTATAAGTGTGATTGTATATAGACTGCTGTTCTGTTTTGATTCTTTTATGGAGCTTCATGTAGCTGTCATACTCCGTGTAGTAGGATGTCTTGGTTATTTTGTTATTGTGTTATTTTGTTTGTTGTTGTATCTGACTTTTGTCTTTGTTATGTGTTGTGGTATGGTTTATTTGGTGTTGATATGTTATTGTGTAATTTGGTATGCTTTGTTTGTTTTAGATGGTTTTTTTTATTTTTTATTTGTATTTTCTTTTCTTTTCTTCTTTTTACATTTTAAGTGCTGCCTTTCTTGGCCAGGGACCATTTGAAAAAGAGACTATCGTCTCAATATGATTTCCCCTGGTTAAATAAAGGAATAAAAAATTTTAGACATATTTTACAGTCAATCAAAGCTAAACTGATTTTGCATATTATAGTCAATGATCAGCATTTTAACAGTCAGCTCAAATGCTATAGATCGTAAATCAATACTCTGATCAGAAATCATCCCTGAACACCAGCTCGAGTTCATGACACGAGAGCAATGTCGTGTTCCCAGGTCGTGTTCTTCCGTTTCCAGCTGACGAAACTTAAAAACAATAACATCAAAAATATAGCCGCAAGCTGCAATCATCTGGATCTGATCACACATATCTCATGCAGATGAATACAGGTGCATGATTCAAATGTGTGTGTGACACTGGATCTTATAGCTCTTTCTCTGTTTTCTGTTTGGAAGATCTCTATTCAGGATTATTGCTACTGTAATGTTTTGCCAATAGTTAGCACTGTGTTACATATGTTACATGCTTAAAATAAAGTTGTTGCTGTTTTGCATTGATTCCACATTTTGGAAACCTTTCAGGAAACACAGTTCCTAAAAGAATTGTTAAATTATTAGTGTGAAGAATAATTCATTATAATATAATTTTAGACTTTAATGCTGATATATCATCATATTTATCCTTACACAAGGGCAGTCAAATGTGAAACAAGAACATTAACAATCTTCTTAAGTTATATGATGCTTTGCGTGAAGAAATAAATATCTGTAGAAAAACCTCAGATCAGTTAGCTAGAGATATTAATGTTTCAGTCAGTGATTAAGATGACAATGAACTCAGATATCAAAGAAGTCAATGAGCTGCATGTGAACACACTTCAGACAAACACTGACTGATCGAGTCAAAAGCTGCTCATAGATACAGCTCTGCTTGTTTTATATTTTATTATTTTTCATGAGGTTCGTTATTGTGCAAGCAGGTTCTAGGTTCTAGGGTAACATTTCATTTTAAAATACATTACTGCTCAAAGGTTTTCTATTTTTAATGATTTTTAAAGCAGTCTCTGTGGATTTATTTCATCAAAAATTCTGAAAAAAACTAAAATATTGTGAAATATTATTACAATTTAAAATAATGATTTTATATTTTGCTATGCATTCAAATATAATTTATTTCTGTGATCAAAGCTGTATTTTCATCATCTTTACTCCATTTTTCAGTGATCTTCAGAAATCATTCTTATATGCTGATTCATTATTAATGTTGAAAACATTTGTGCTGCTTAAGATTTATTTTAAAACCCGTGATTTTTTTTCAAGATATTTTGATGATTAAAAAGTTAAATTTGATTTTTGTTTCCTTTTTTTCTGGCAGTTGAACAGAAAGGTGAATGAAAACATAACCTTATAAACTACATGAAATGTGGGGTATATTATTTTCATCTAAACTTTAAACTACCGTGTATAAAATCCAACAAATATGTTTTTATTTGTAGCACAGTTTTTTAAATCATTATATTTGTATGCATTAAAAGAGTTACAGCTGCCACACACACACACACACACACACACACACACACATATATATATATATATATATATATATATATATATTACATACAAGGTTGTGGGTTCAATTCTCAGGGAACACATGTTAGGTAAAATATGTTAGCCTAAATGCACTGTAAGTCGCTTTTGATAATTTAATTTAATTTAATTTAATTTAATTTATATATCATCAATGTAGGAAAAATAATAAAGGATGATAGAATATAAAATAATGTTTGTGTATATGTATTTATATATTTGTTAAAACAAAACAGTAATATTTAGAATAGTACTGCAGTTTCATAAAATATAAAAGGTTATTATTAATCAGTTAATTTATAATACAAGATCAAATACATGGATGATTTATTATTTTAATAATGGTGTATGGTGTGAAACTACTCAGTAGGTGGCGGTAATACACTAATAAGGAGTAAGGGCGGGGCTCTGCGCATGTGGGCGTGGTTTGGGACTATGGGCCCTCCCATGGTGCCTGAGGAAGTTTGTCCCTCTGCCGCTTCCGTTCACGCTGAGAGCAGGCAGCAGGAGCAGCGGTAGTAAAGATGGAAACAGAATCAACGGTCCGCAGAATCAGAGCCCAACAGAAGCAGCAGAAGCAGCCGGGCTGTAGCGATGAAGCAGCCGCGCTGAACGGGCTCCCGAGGCGCAAACACAAGCCGGAAGTGAGCGCTGGGCTGCTGGGCGAGAGTTCCGCTGTGCTGCTGCTGCTCGGGTTCGTGTGTCTGCTGTGGCTCCTGGTTCTGCTCTCTCTGCGACAGCTCGTCATCAGCAGCCCGGGACTCTTCAACGCGATCCGGGCCAGGTACACTTTACATGCGATAATACCAGGCTACTTACCTGTTTACTACAGTAATACCATGGTAAAACGAGCATAATGCCATGGTATAAAGCACTGTAGTGTTTTCATAATGAATCACGATTGTGTATGATGTGATAAACTCATAGTATATATTATAAAATAATTCATTTTGATTGTGTAACGTATAGGATACTTTGTTTACATTCACTCGACTGTTGTTGCTATTGTTTTTTGAAGACAGTTAACAGATACAATGTATCTCAGTATTACTATGACAACAGTAACTTTGATTACTTTGATACAATGGCTTTAGGATTTATGAGAGATGTCTATTAACTTTAAAGCGTTGATGTGGTTTAGATAACATTCAAAATCATTTAAGGGGTTAATTTCAGTGAATTATTTTTTGTCATACAGCAAACAAAAGAAGGTTACATGCAAATAACATGAAGGTTAAAGATCCTGTAAGTAAACTAAAAAAAAAAGTGTTTTAAGCATGAACTTAATAATACATCTTGAGTTGTGTGTTTAAAACAAGACAAAATGTTTTAAAAGTGACTTTTGATTATCCATATATGTTTATCTTCCAACCAATAATATTGACTACACTTATAAAAAATACTAATCAAGTTATTATATACGTTTTTCAATTTAATAATATGGGGATTAAAACGTCTGTTTGGATTTGATATAGAATAAAAAAACATAAAGAATAAAATAAACAAAAATAGTGATAATTAAAAATCATTATATTATAAGGAAATCACACACACACACACACAACACACATATATATATATATATTTTTTTTTTTTCAATATCATTTTTGCATATACTGCAAAGATCTCTGCTCATGATGTTGTTATTAAATTAAAGTTCATGATTTTATTGTGAGAATTTCATTCGTAGAGTTTGAATAGAATACAATCTTTATTGTCATTATACACAGGAACTAGATTTAACAACTTCGCTGCAATTAAATAATGAATCTCATTGAGAAAAAACTCATAATCTATAGATATATAAATAAATAAACAGTAACATAACAGAATAGCTGTAAAGTTGTGTTCTGTTGGGATGTGTGTGTGTGTGTGTGTGTGTGTGTGTGTTTATCAGGAAGCATTTGGAGCGGATCACCAGCGTCGGCCCGCGGACCGTCGGAAGTCCAGAGAACGAGATCACGACGGTGAACTACCTGCTGGATCAGATCGAGCAGATCCGGATCGGGAGTCAAACCGGTCCTCACTCCATCACTGTGGACGTCCAGCGCCCCACTGGATCCTTCAGCATTGACTTCCTGGGCGGCTTCACCAGCTATTACGACCGTGTGACCAACATCGTGGTCAAACTAGAGCCGAAAACCACGGCACAGCACTTCATGCTCGCAAACTGCCACTTTGACTCGGTGGCAAACAGTGTGGGTACGTATTTACAACGTTTAATCAACGCTTCACAAATGAACCGAGAACGTTTGTTGTTTCATAGCTCAGGATGACTTTGTCTCATAGATGTTTCCATCTCATTTAAGTTTCAACTTTGATACGGTTTGATCTTTATGTTCCAATTTCACGTCTTAATCATCAAGTTTCTGCTAAAGTTTATTTCAGTAAAAATGATGAAGCTTATTAAGTGAAGGATAATAAAGTTCCTCTTTCATAATTTAAGAGACTTAAATGAGACATAATTGAGAACCACATTTACTTCAAAAAAACTGCACTGATAATAATTAAGATCTTTAAGGAAAAGAGTTAACTTAATCAAGTCTTATTGCTCAGAAGTTGCTCTTTCATAATTTGTGAGACCTAAATGAGACGTAACTGAGAACCACATTCACCTTTGACTCTGATGTTTCTCCTAAAAACAACTGACAATCATGAAGCTTCATTAATGGAAAGGGTTAATTCACTAAATAGTTTTTGCTCTTTTTACAACGTGAGTCTGAAATGAGACTTAAATGAGAGCCACAAAAGATTTAATTTTGTTTCAGATGTTTCTGTTTAAACAATGAAGTTGAATGAAGAGTTGACTCAATAAAATGTTATTGCTCAGAAGTTGCTCGTATGAGACTTAAACGAGACTTAATTGAGAATCACATTAAGTATTTACCTTTGAAAAGCAGTGTGACGGACCTAAGGAAAGGGTTGACTAAAGATGTTTTAGCTCAAAAGTTGTTCTTTTATAACATGAGTCTTAAATGAGACTTGAACGAGAATCACAAAGGATTTAACATTGTCTCAGATGTTTCTCCTAAAAATGTGCACTGAAGCTTCATCAAGTCAGAGAATTAACTCCGTAAAATGTTATTGCTCAGAAGTTGCTCTTATGAGACTTAAAGGAGACATAATTGAGAAACACATTAGTTATTTACCTTTGTCTCAGATATTTCTAATAAAAACCTGCAACGAAAAGCAGTGCCACAAAAGCAGAAAGTTGACTAAATAAGATGCTTTTGCTCGTATGTTTCTCTTTTATAAATTATGAGTCTTAAATGAGACTTAAGAATTTCAAAGGATTTTACTTTTTCTCAGATGTTTCTGTGAATTGAAAACAATAAAGCTTCAGTCAAAGAGTTGACTCGATAAAATGTTATTGCTCAGAAGTTGCTCGTATGAGACTTAAACGAGACTTAATTGAGAATCACATTAAGTATTTCCCTTTGAAAAGCAGTGTGACGGACCTAAGGAAAGAGTTGACTAAAGATGTTTTTGCTTAAAAGTTGTTCTTTCATAACATGAGTCTTAAATGAGACTTGAACGAGAATCACAAAGGATTTAACATTGTCTCAGATGTTTCTCCTAAAAATGTGCGCTGAAGCTTCATCAAGTCAGAGAATTAACTCCGTAAAATGTTATTGCTCAGAAGTTGCTCGTATGAGACTTAAACGAGACATAATTGAGAAACACATTAGTTATTTACCTTTGTCTCAGATATTTCTAATAAAAACCTGCACCGAAAAGCAGTGCCACAAAAGCAGAAAGTTGACTAAATAAGATGCTTTTGCTCGTATGTTTCTCTTTTATAAATTATGAGTCTTAAATGAGACTTAACAAGAATTTCAAAGGATTTAACTTTTTCTCAGATGTTTCTGTGAATTGAAAACAATAAAGCTTCAGTCAAAGAGTTGACTCGATAAAATGTTATTGCTCAGAAGTTGCTCGTATGAGACTTAAATGAGACATTAGGTACATTAGGTATTTCCCTTTGTCTCAGATATTTCTAATAAAAACCTGCACCGAAAAGCAGTCTCACAAAAGATGAAAGTTGACTAAATAAGATGTTTTTGCTCGGATGTTGCTCTTTTATAACTTATGAGTCTTAAATGAGAGGATTTAACTTTCTCTTAGTTGTTTCTCCTAAAAAACACGCGCTGAAGCTTCATCAAGTCAGAGAATTAACTCCGTGAAATGTGATTGCTCAGAAGTTGCTCTTATGAGACTTAAACGAGACATAACTGAGAAACACATTAGGTATTTACCTTTGTCTCAGGACTGAGTCCCTCGGTAGGTCTCTGGTTGTCGATTAAGAGCTCTAAAATGAACGTGGAGCAGCTGAGATCGTTTGATGAGAAAGGTTTGAGTTCATATTGAGCTGAGCACAGTTTGAGACGTTGTTGAAACACATGAGATTACTGGGATCTGTTTGTTCTGTTTAATCTCAATTCTGTCTTGGAGAAGTAACCGAGATATTACCGAGATCTCATGTGTGTCTGGGCTTCTAGAACAGACTGTTCCCGGACTCATTCTTTTTGGAAATACGTCTTGACATGATGTCATGATTTGAGAATGTCTTGTGTGGAAATCCATATTTCTTCACCGGCGTCCTCCGTCTCTGTTTATGTGTGGTGTCTGCTGTTGTTGGCGGTGACAGTGATCAGATCGAGCAGTTTACGGTTTCATTGTGTTCGGTGTCGGTGTTCTTCGACTCGTGTCTCATGTCTTTCTCATTTTTCACAGTGTTTGTGTCTGATGTTGGTTGTATATGGAGAGGCACATTGCATTATTTGCATTATTTATGTGATATATCAGTGCTGTTCATTCCGCTGTCACCTTTGTCCTGAATTCCTGATCCTTAGAAATCTAGGAAGTGAAAGTGAACACAGATGGCGTGTGTGCGTGTGTGTGTGTGTGTGTGTGTATTTGCATGCTGACATGGCCTGGGATCAGTTTGCCTTGAACTTTATTCCTGCTTTCAGCCGCAGCAAACCTCCCTGATTCATGACTGTAGTGTTCTCATGAGAGTCTCTGCTGATGATGATGATGATGATGATGATGATGAAGTCACATGAGTGTTTAACAGAGCGTCTGACAGCGGGGCTGGAGCTCTGTCACGCTTGGACTCATTTTATTGAGCGTTCATGATTTGTGTTTGAGTTAGGGCTGTGTTTGACTGATGGGAAAGTTGTTCCAGGATTAATTGTGCAGTGTTTTATATACACAGATGCATTGTTTATATGCTCTTTATGTATCTTGCATATCTATGGTTTTATATATTTATACGTTTCATTTAGTTTCGAGATTTGTGTGCATGCCCAACACTAGTGTGTAAGTAATAACTGAAGATGTTGTGTGTGTGTGTGTGTGTGTCTGTATGTGCATGTGTGTGTGTGTGTCTGCGTGCATGCTTGTGTGTGTGTGTGTGTCTGTGTCTGTGTGTGTCTCTGTGTGTGTCTCTGTGTCTGTCTCTGTGTGTGTCTGCGTGTGTGTCTGCGTGCATGCGTGCGTGCGTGTGTCTCTGTCTGTGTCTGTGTGTGTGTGTCTGTGTCTGTGTTTGTGTGTGTCTGTGTGTGTGCGCGTCTGTGTGTGTGTGTGTGTGTGTCTGTGTCTCTGTCTGTGTGTGTGCGCGTCTGTGTGTGTGTGTCTGTGTGTGTCTGTGTCTCTGTCTGTGTGTGTCTCTGTGTGTGTCTGCGTGTGTGTCTGCGTGCATGCGTGCGTGCGTGTGTCTCTGTCTGTGTGTGTGTGTGTGTGTGTGTCTGTGTGTGTCTGTGTCTGTGTGTGTCTGTGTGTGTGCGCGTCTGTGTGTGTGTGTGTGTGTCTGTGTCTCTGTCTGTGTGTGTGCGCGTCTGTGTGTGTGTCTGTGTCTCTGTCTGTGTGTGTGCACGTCTGTGTGTGTGTGTCTGTGTGTGTGTGTGTGTGTCTGTGTCTCTGTCTGTGTGTGTGCACGTCTGTGTGTGTGTGTCTGTGTGTGTGTGTGTGTGTCTGTGTCTCTGTCTGTGTGTGTGTGTGTCTGTGTGTCTGTGTCTCTGTCTGTGTGTGTGTGTGTGTGTGTGTCTGTGTCTGTGTCTCTGTGTGTGTGTGTGTGCGTGCGTGCGTGTGTGTGTGTGTGTCTGTGTTTTCAGGAGCCAGTGATGACGCCGTCAGTTGCTCTGTGATGTTGGAGGTGTTACATTCTCTGGCGTATCTCTCCTCGCCGCTCAAACATGGAATAATCTTCCTGTTTAACGGAGCCGAGGAGAACATCCTGCAGGTGAGAGGTCACAGCAACAGCTGACCTCTGACCTCTGACCTCAGTGAGGGTCAGACTGCTGTTTGCATCTTCAACAGTCTAAATATTGTTATAGTTTTTATTCAAATTGTATAATTTACTTTTTTTAATTTATATTTTTATTTTAGTTAAAAGTTTTTTTTTGTGTGCAATTTATTATTATTATTATTAAAAAATTTCTATACGCTTTTATTAATTTAATCTTAGTTTTAGTTATTGTAGTACATCAGGTAAATATTTTATTTTAGTTCATGTTTTATTTAGAGTAATGAAAATTTTTTCTGTATAGTTTTAGTTAAACAGTACTCTCCCTGGTTCAGTGTCACACACAGACGCATATAAACATCTCTGATTGTGTTTGTCTCTCTCAGGCCAGTCACGGCTTCATTACCCAGCATCCCTGGGCTCAGCAGGTGCGAGCGTTTGTGAACCTGGAGGCGGCAGGAGTGGGCGGGAAAGAGGTGGTGTTTCAGACAGGTAAACATTCACTGCACTGTGTGTGTGTGTGTGTGTGTGTGTGTCAGAGCTCAACACCTGCAGCACATCCATACCTCATCTTCTCTGTTGCTAGGCAGAACTCTCCCAGAATGAAAGGGTTTGTTTACCGTCTCCTGTCATCATTCACTCACACACCAGCGGTTCTCAACCACTTTTTCAAACCATATTAATCAGATTTAAGCCTCAAAATAACTTAAGTGATTACAAGTCATCTAAAGTTCATCACCTCAGCAACTGTATTTTTGTCTTTGAATAATCCTTGCATTAAAAATGAGATTTCTAGCCATGCAATAAATAATTTTTTTTTTTTAATAATGAATATAATGTTTTCTAGTTATGGCAAGCTCTGAAGTATTTTTTTGTAAAAAAAAAAAAAAAAAAAAAATATATATATATATATATAAATAAAATAAAAATTTATTTATTGCATGGCTAGAAATCTAATTTTTAATGCAAGGATTATTCAAAGACAAAAATACAGTATATATATATATATATATATATATATATATATATATATATATATATATATATATATATATATATATATATATATATATATATATATAGTTATTTATTTATTTTAATTTTATTCTTTTATCCTTATCCAGTAAATCAGGAACGGCTGGAAAAGTCATTGGAAAGAAATTTGCATGAAACTTTAAATAGAATTATTTGAGATGCTTATTTGAATCTATGGACGCTCCTCATTTCTGTGAATGTTTTGAAACAGAACGTTGTTGTTGCAGCCACTGAACTGGAAATATATAATATGGAAATATCTTCTCTTATGTGGGAGCTCAAAAAGCTGTGTGTGTTTATCCGATTCTGTTAACGTTGACTTTCATGGTGTGGAAAAGAGCAGCAGGAACATTCTGCGAAGCGTCTAGATGTGAGCGTGACTGAATGATTGTGTCTCAGGGCCGGAGAACCCGTGGCTGGTCCAGGCGTACGTCCGAGCCGCTGTCCATCCGTTCGCATCAGTGGTCGGTCAGGAGGTTTTCCAGAGCGGCGTCATTCCCTCAGACACAGACTTCCGCATCTACAGGGACTTCGGCAAAATTCCCGGTACGAGCTTCACTGATTCATCTGCACTGGTGATGCTTTTAAATCAAATCAGGTTACAATTGCTGTATAGTGCAATCATCTGATTTCGATGATGTTTCTGAATAATCGCTGTCTTCTGAATCATCTGTGTGATTGTGTGTGAAGTGTTTGTCCTCTGGGTGTTGTGCAGGGATTGATCTGGCGTTTATAGAGAACGGTTTCATCTATCACACTAAATACGACACTCCGGAGCGGATCCACACCGACTCCATCCAGAGAGCAGGTGAGATTCCGGAAATACCTGGAAGAAAACATGAGAGAAGATCTCAGCGGCTGCTCTGTTAAAGCTGCTTCGGATGCTGAGCGAGAGAAGATCAGACACACACACACACACAGATCACTGTATCTGTGTGTGTGTGTGTGTGTCTCACACTCCTGTGAGTTTGAGCAGAGCAGCAGCATTCAGACGGATCAAACCCAAACAGACTGATTTCTTTAACTCTAAATCTCATATCTTTGGGAATAACTGGAATATTTCATCTGTCTGTGTTCTTCTGGCGTCTCGCTGCTTAAGATCATCTTTGTTAGATCATTTAATCACTTTCACAAGATCGTGAACTTTATTTCTGTGCTGCTGAAGTCACTTCAACTGAATCAGACTAACAGACTAAAACACCAATGTTCATTATTAGTATGATTATTTATTACTACTATTGACTATTTATTATTAACCAATTCAATAATTATTGTTTATTTTTAATAATGTTTGTATGAATATATAATAATCATTTAAGAATGTATTTTCTTAAATTATATCATTATATTAAAATTATTATTAGTAGTAGTAGTTGTAGTAATAAAAATAATACATGCTATTAAAGCTAATAAAAGATACTTATCATTATTATTTTATTGAATTATTATTATTTTATTGAATTTATAATTACTGTTTATTTTACATAATATAATTTTATAATAATAATTATTATTTATATCATTATTATGATTAATAGTACATTAATAATAGTGTGTGTTTATATATATATGTAATTTTATAATAATAATAATAATTATTATTATGTATATCACTATTATGATTAATAATACATTAATAATATTATACATATTAATAATAGTAATAAAATGTAATACTGGTAGTAATAATAATTCAAAATTATATTACTATATTAAAATTATTAATAGTAGAAGTAGCAAATTTTATTATAAATAAAAATAATAAAATGTATTTAATGCTAATAAAATATACTTGTTATAATTATTATTTTATTGAATTATTATTATTATTATTATATTGATTTTATTATTAATTACTGTTTATTTTACATAATATAATTTTATAATAATTATTATTATTTATATCATTATTATGATTAATAGTACATTAATAATAGTGTATATATATATATATATATATATATATATATATATTAATAATAATACTAATAAACTATAATACTAGTAATTCTAAATTAATTCTAAAATAGTATCATATTATTATTATTACAATTAATATTGTTATTAATTATCATTATTTACAAAATATTTTATTATAACTATAAAAATGAGTAATGCATTAGCCCAGCCGCAGGCAGTTTTTGAACAGTAACCATACGCAGTGTGATGCATTAATGCAGTATTCAGCCGTTGTGCATCATAATAAACGGTATGAATTCTGTCTGATAGTTCAGGGCTGCTCTGCTGGATGGATGTGCATCAGTGGCTCAGTATAAGAGTGTTTGCTGATATCCTGAGGGAAACACATTCAAGTTGTGCTCTGTTAGACTGAACACACTGTACAGGTTTAAAGTTTAATCCCTCGGCTGTAGAACAATAACAGCTGTGTTTCACCTGAACCTCAGTCACCAGGACACATGCACGCTCTGCTGCTGTTTAATGTGCTTGAGAAATAATACAACAATACATAATATAACCATTAAAAAATATATAGAATAAGAATATATATAGAATATAAAAATTATATATATATGTGTGTGTGTGTGTGTGTGTGTGTGTGTATGTATATGTATATATATATATATATATATATATATATATATATATATATATATATATATATATATATATATATATATATATATATAATATTATTTTTATTTTTTAAATTAAAATAATGCTATGACGTGGCTTTTAAAAAATATATATAATAAGAATATATATAGAATATAAAAATTATATATATGTGTGTGTGTGTGTGTGTGTGTGTATGTGTATATATATATATATATATATATATATATAATATAATTTTTATTTTTTAAATTAAAATAATGCTATGACGTGGCTTTTAAAAAATATATATAATTTAATTACATAATTATATGATTTAGTGTTTAAATAAATAAATATGTTTAAGTAATGCTATAATTTGGTGTTAAAATAAATATATTTATTTTGAAATATCAGCAGCAAAGGCTATTTTCTTGGCAAACTAATAGTAGAAGTAAAACAATACTTCTAATGATAGTAAAATAATCAAATAGTTAATAACTAATCATATACAAAACTAACAATATATTTCACAAATATAATACACAGTACAGATTCATATAGATTGTGTATCTGACGTGTGTCCGTCTGCAGGTGACAACATCCTGTCTGTGCTCAAACACCTGGTGATGTCAGATGAGCTGGCTGACTCATCAGCCTATCGTCATGGTAACATGGTGTTCTTTGATCTGTTGGGCGTTACCGTGGTTGCGTACCCTGCACGTGTTGGTACCATCATCAACTACCTGGCTGCTGTTGCCACGGTGATCTACCTGGGCAGGAAGTGCAGGTTATCTAGCAGTGCAGGTAAGTGCTGGTGAACATGAGGATATATCAGTCTGTTAAAACTGTTAATATTTATATTTACTGTCACTGAATGCTTTTATTCAGACATTTCATTGATGTTTTTTTTATTTTATAAATATATATATATATTTCTAGATTTTTAAATTAAAAAAGCACATATGGAAAATATGTGTATTGTAGATGATTTAAATGTTAATTTATTAAATTCTTAGTCTTATGATTATTTTAATTTCTCCTTTTCTACTGATATGTTGTTAAAAAAATTAATTGGATGTAAGTTTTTTTTTAACACCAACTCATAATTATTAAAACAAATTATATGTAAATAAATGTATTTATTTATTCATTTAATTTAATGCCAAATCATTGCATTATTAAAAAAAAAAAAAAATTATTTATCTATTTTTTTTTACATCAAATCAAAGCATTATATATATGGAAAGATTATTATTTATTTACTTATCTATTTTAACACCACAGCACAGAAGCACAGCATAATTTAAATAAAATGAATTCATTTGTTTATATGGCAAATCACAGCATTATTTAAATAAGTAGTAAAATATTTATTTATTCATGCAATGCATAATCATAACAGTATTTAAATAAAATAAATAAATGAATGCATTTAAATGATTATTAAATAATTAAATTATATTTGTTTTTAGATTTATTTGAATTCATAATTATTTATTAAAATTATTTTAATTATATAGAGCATTATTTAAATGAAAAATACATTTTATACATTTATTATTTTATTTGAATTTTAAAGTGTATTCAGATTAGTTTGTAATAACTCATATGTGATAATATCTGATGTGCTGGCTGATTGTATGAGTTTGTTTAGTTAAAGCCAATTCTGTGTCAAACGCTACAGGAACAAACAGGAATCATCTCTTGTAATGTGAGTAATGAACAATATAAACCGGAGTAACTGAAGTCCACAGCTTCATGTTCTGATTGATTGATTGTAGAGTCTAGTGCATGTTTGTGGCTGCTCTTGCGTGTTCTGAGGCGTGTGCTGGTGTGTGTCCCGCGGCAGGCGGCCGCTACACGCGTGATCTGGCGTGTGCGGCGTGTGTGGCTGTGTTGAGCTGGTTCGTGGCTCTGCTGACGGTTCAGATCGTGGCTCTGCTCGTGACGCTCGCGGGACGCTCCATGTTCTGGTACACACACTTCTACGCCGCTGTGTGTCTGTACGGATCCGTCGCCGTCGGGAAGATCCTGCTGATCCACACGCTGGCCAAGAACCTGTACTACGGGGTGAGTCCTGGGACAAAACACCGCTCACATTCACTCACCGCTGGAACATCTACATCAAGTGATTTATTTGTGTGTTCATAAAATACATTTTTAATTATGTTGTCACTGATTAACTGATAGGAGTCTGTTCATTATTTAAATAAAAAATAATGAATACATTTTCTTTTGTCTTTAACAGCAAATATGTTCATTATTTAAATAATAACATTAATACAAAATTGATTTAACATCTGTAAAATATTATTTATTTAATACAATAATATTTTATATATATAATGATGTCAAATGTATTTATTAATTTACTCCACATTTATACCATCAATTAAGTAAATAAAATACAAATATTATGAAATAATAATGATATAACAAATAAAATAAAATCCATTATTTATATATATATATATATATATATATATATATATATATATATATATATATATATATATATATATATATATATATATATATATATATATATATATTTATATTTTTTTTTTTTTTTTTTTTTGTATATTTTAAATAAATTTTTAATAAATCACAGGTAATTGATATGCTGGTTAATATTAAGAATCTGTTAAATATTTACATTTTTAACCAATTAAATAATTATTGTTATTATTATTATTATTATTATTATTATATTGCATTTATAATTAATTATTGTTTATTTTACATAATACATTTTTATAATAATAATAATAATAATAATAATAATAATAAAACATATTATCACTATTATGATTAATAATACATAAATAATTGTATATATTAATAATACTAATAAAATATAATTCTAGTAGTAATAATTATAATAATTCTAAATTTTTATTATTCAAATTATTATTAGTAGTAGAATTTTTATTATAAATTTAATATATATATTATTTTAACATCATAACACAACATAATAAAAACATAACTAGCTTTATTTAAATAATAATATAAAAAATGTATTAATTCCAAATCAGTTGCATTATTTAAAATACATTTAAAAATATTTTATTTAATTACATGCATAAATTACATTCATATTATCACTGAAAACTGACATGCTCACTTAAATTATGAATCTGTTCAGTTAAACCAATGAAGCTCATCAATCCAGTGACTAGTCCCTTGTTTCCTGTTTGAAGTAAACTTGAGCACACTGTAGTAATAATAATAATAATATTTTTTATTTATTCATTCCTTCATTCCAAAACATTATTAATTAAATAAAAAATATTGTAAAAAATTTTATAAAAATTATTTACTATTATTATAATTTTTTTAATTTATAAAAAAATAAAATGTAAAGCAAAATGCATATTTTCATTAGTTTATTTAAATGATTGATTTCTAAATTGTAATGTTTGTAGGTTGTGTTTGTAAGGACTAGTTACTGAATGTCCCGCTCTTGAGCCTGAAGTCACATGAAACCAGAGCTTTCTCAAGGGTTTGTGTTTGACCTCATTACGGTCACGCGAGGGTCGTTAGTGACTAATGACTAATACCTCAGACCTTAAAGTCCCAGAGTTCACAGCTACGTCTCTGTAACATGACACGGTCTTCATGAATGTAGAAGAAGTGTGTGTTTGAGATGCTGGAACTCTTCGTCATTTCTTTTAAAGGTTTTTACTATCACATTTAAGCTTTTTTCTTACTTGAACTTGTATAGTTAGACTTTAATTTCAAGATTAGTTATTAGAATATATTCAGGTCACACAATATTAGTGTTGTTTGATGAATTTCTCATAACTGGTTTATTATTATCACTGCTCAAAAGGTTGGAGCTGGTAGAATTTTTATTTTATTTATTATTTTTTTAAGAAGTCTCTTCTGCTCAGGAAGGCTGCATTTATTTGATTAAAAGTACAGTAAAATTGTAAAATATTTTTACAGTTTAAATCAACTGTTTTCTGTGTGAATCTGTGTTAAAGTGTAATTTATTTCTGTGATGCTCCGCTGTATTTTCAGCATCATTCCTCCAGTCTTCAGTGTCACATGATCTTCAGAAATCATGAAAATATGCTGATTTACTGCTCAAGAAACATTTCTGATTATTATCAGTGTTGAAAACGGATGTGATGCTGAATATTTGTGTGGAAACTGTGATTCGTTTTAGTTTCAAGGGTTCTCTGATGAACAGAAAGCTCAGAAGAACATCATTTATCTAAAATATAATGTAATAAAAGTCTTCTGTCTGTGTTCGAGGGTTTTATTTGTGCAGCTCTACTGAGCTCTGATTCTCTGCTCATCTTCTTATGAAAGCGCTGTAATGACTGTAAACTCAACATCTTCTAAAGTCCAGATTCAGACACAGAGTTAACAAACACGTCACTTATTTGCCGTTCTTATCAATTAAGAGATTACATGCAACATTTGTACATTTTAAAGTTAATTTGTAACAATTTTGAATGATCTTTGTCATTTTTTTAAACACATTTTTACTCATACTAGTTTGAGAATGTGTTTTTTTGCTCCTCTAGTGTGTTTGAGTCATATACATGGAATCCAATAAACTCAGTATTATTATTATTATTATTATTATTATTTATATTTTTAAGTTAATTGAGATTTTTTTTTAATCCGATAAACTTCAGATTTGTTTATTTTTTATTTTATTTGGCTAAAAACAACATCTTGTCATTAAAATACAAACAAACAAAACTATCACTAGTTTAACAAACAAACAGAATCTTTACATTTTTAAATAAAAAAAAAATGTAACACCAAATCTTAGCATTATTTTAATTTTAAATATGTATTTTAGCATCAAATCATAGCATAGTTTAAATACAATTTAAATAAACAATGTGTTTATTTATTTTATTTATTTAGACACCAAATAGAAGCATTATTTAAATAAAAATTAAATATACTACATTTTATTTATTTTATTGCTGACTAAGCATTATTTAAATTATTTTTATTTTTATTTTAATTATTTTATTTTTGGATTTTTGTATATTTTTTATTTATCTTATTCAGCTGAACAGAGATATCTGATCTAGTTGATTCTCTGCTGACGTTCATCTGTTGCTCCTCCCTCACTGTGTGTGTGTGTGTGTGTGTGTGTGTGTGTGTGTGTGTGTGTGTGTGTGTGTGTGTGTGTGTGTGAGTGTGAGTGTGAGTGTGTGTGTGTGTGCTGAACCAGCACTAGATCAGGAAATGATCGCTCAAACGTCTGATGATCTCTCTGTACATGTGGAGATGGTATCTGTGTGTGTGGTCATTAATGAAAGTGTCTGTGTCCGTCAGGGTGTGAGCAGCGTGGATCTGTCCGAGCGCTTCTTTGACGTCAGTCTGCTGTTGTGGTGTTGTGCGCTGCTCTTCCTCACTCAGCGCGGCTTGTGTTCGGCGTACGTGCCCATGATGATGGTCGTCTTCCCTCTGGCCAGCAAACTGCTGCTCACCAAACACTTCAGAGCCAGAGGTCAGACACGTGCAGCATTACACCGCAGATCGTCCCGTCTCAGTGGTTCAGCCGGATTGAGTGTGTGTGTGTGTCGCTTCAGGAGCGTCTCTGCAGTACTCCGTCCTGTATCTGACGGGTCTCGCCGTGCCCTACGTCCACATCATGTTCCTCATCTGGGTGGTGTTCGAGATCTTCACACCCATCCTGGGCCGCAGCGGAACCGAGATCCCCCCCGACGTCGTCCTGGCATCACTCGTTACCCTGGCAACAGTCATTCTGTCCTCATATTTTGTGAGTCATACAGACTAACAGTAACATAGTAAATTCAACTATTATAATTCACAAATGTAAAAAGAAAAATTCAAATGCAAATTTCAAAAAAATCTATTTCATATTAAAAAAATTATAATAAAAAAAATCTAATAAAAAAATTATATTTTAGATTTTGAAAAAAATTGATTAGGGAAAATCTAATTGAAAAATTCAGTTAATATTAAGAAATTCAAATTCAGTAATTCAGATTCAAAAATGTAATTTAAACAACTTGTATTCAAAAATTCTAATAAAAAAAAAATCTAATTAAAAATTTCAAAAATTAAATTTCAGATTCAAAAATCAGATTTATAAAATCGAATAAAAAAATTCAGTTATTATTGAAAAATTGTAATTCGGTAAATTAAAAACTCATTCGAAAATTCTAATTTAAAAAATCTAATTCAAAATTTCTAAATTTCAATTTCATATTCAAAAATCATATTTAAAAAAACTCTAATTTAAAAATTCAGTACTAAAAAAATTCAGTAATCCAAATTCAAACATTTTAATTAAAAAACTCAGATTAAAAAAATCTAATTAAAAAAAATCTAATTCGAATTTTCAAAAAATCTAAAATCGGATTTAAAAAAATCTCATTTAAAAATTCAGTTATTATAAAAAAATATATAATTCAGTAATTAAAAAATTTGAAGAAAAAAAAATCAAATTCACAATTTCAAATTGCAAACAAAAGAAGCAGAGATTAAATTATCTCTCTCTCTCCTTCTGTGTGTCTCAAGTTAAAGGTGTTTTATTGCCGTGATATTTGTATGCCGGATCAGGACACATGTGACGTCTCTCTCTCTCTCTCTCTCTCTCTCTATGTCTCTCTCTCTCTCTCTCCAGATGCACTTCATCTATCTGGCCTGCAGTACGAGGCGGATCTTGGCTGGTCTGGGATCAGTGTTTGTGCTGATGTTCGTTCTGGTCTGCTGTGGTCTGTTCTTCCCGTATTCTGCTGACCCATCAAGCCCACGACCCAAGCGCATCTTTGTCCAGGTAATCTGTTTTAAGAGCAGGATTATTATATAAAGTGAAGTGACTCCCACAGCGCTCCTCACCTGATGTTAACACACGGAAGAGCAGGTCCAGATTGAGACCATAACTTTATTAGTCGTGCACTGTCAGCTTCAAAACTTACAGCTACATCACACGTGAAATGAAAGGCAACATCCAAAATGGTATAATAAGGGCTTTAACTGGAATAAAATATATATAAAAGCTTATTTTCTAGTTTACAAGACAGCTTAACTTTTTGCACTAAAATAACTAAAACTAAATTTGATATAAAATATAAAGCTTAATAAACAAAAACTGATTTTATTACTGATTATTTATTTAAAAAAAGAATATATATATATCGCACTGGACTATAAGTCGCATTTATTTAGAACCAAGAGAAAACATTACCGTCTCCAGCCGCCAGAGGGCGCTCTATGTGTTCAGTGTAGACTACAGGATCAGTATAGAGCGCCCTCTGGCGGCTGGAGACGGTAATGTTTTCTCTTGGTTCATGTCAAAGTAATTTGATAAATAAGTCACACCAGACAATAAGTCGCAGGACCAGCCAAACTATGAAAAAAGTGCGACTTATAGTCCAGAAAATACGGTAATAAAAAAATGCTTAAACTTAATCTTGTTGTTTCTGATTTATATGAATGAAATGCTATGATTTATTTATTATTATTTTTTTGTAATTCTCCTTATTTCTAAATCTTTTTTAAAGAAATACCATAATTATTATTATTATTATAATTTTTTTATACTAATATTAATTTGCTTAATTAATATTAAGCGAATAGCACAACACACAACAAATAATTTATAATATAATAAAATGTATATATAAACATAATATAATATTATATTATATTATATTATATTATATTATATTATATTATATTATATTATGATACTCTATACCTGTCTGAAAGGTGTTGACAGGAATGGTTTGTAAACCAGATTATATTTGGAGCACTTTAGATGAAGCTGTGTGTGTTTTCAGCACAGCACACGTGTGTTGCACGCTCTGGACGGGACGGTGGAGCGCTCGGACTCGGGGTTATGGATCAACAGTCTGGATTACAGCGGCATGCAGCACATCACGCCTCACATCCCTCAGATCAACGACAGCATCCGCACACGCTGCTCCGAGCAGCTGCCCTACTGCGGCTTCCCATGGTTCCTGCCGGTCAAGTTCCTGGTCAAGTGAGTGGACAGAGATCACTGACGCTCTCGCTGTCCTCCAGCTCTCGTTAAAGCTGCTCTTCTTCCTCTGTTTTCAGGAAGAGCTGGTATCTTCCTGCTCCTGAAGTCTCTCCTGAAGCTCCGCTGCAGTTTCGGCTCTTATCCAGACACGACACTGAGTGGGGAACCGTTAAAATGAGCTTCGAGGCCAAAGGTGAGAGGTCAGGGTCATTTCACCATGACTGGTGATCACCTTATTCTTCCAAAAAAATTAATTAAAAAAAAGGCACATCTTAAACTCATTAGTTACTTAAACTCATAGTTAGTAATAATGTCTAATGCATTTTTTTAATTACTTTAACTTCCTAGTTTGAAATATTGTATTACAAATGTTTACAAACTAGTTTTATAATTTTATATTTATATATTTATAAATTATATGCTAATAAATTAATAAGTGTAAACATTTTACATATGCATATAAATTTTAGTTAGAAAAATTATATTACATTTTTTTTTTCTAGTTTGTTATATATGCAAACTTTATTATATATATAACAAACATGATTATTTTTATTTGTTCTTATTTTAGTATTTCAGTCTACTCTTTTCTTATAATTTTTTATTATCTATTTCTGTAAAATTTTTATAATAAACACCTGATAAATGTGTGTGTGTGTATGTGTATATATATATATATATATATATATATATATATATATATATATATATATATATATATATATATATATATATGCTTTTTTTTTTATAATAGTCAGTTATATCATGTAAGAATATATATAAATGTGTATGTATATATGTGTGTAATAGTAAATATATATATGTTTATATTATAGTCATATTTATTATTTGTGTAAATATACACTGATTATCAAAAATAAATGTCTGTTGATAATTTAATAATCAAACAAGCTTTTCCGATTTTTTTCAGTTCTTTTATGTTCATCACACACCGCATGAAAGAAAATATTGGAAATGGCATAATAGGGGCACTTTAATTTATATTTAAATAAATAAATGAATGACTTACTTTATAATTTCAGCCGCTTTCTAAATATGGATTTTGTTGGTTTTCGAGATTAAAGATGAAATGAGCGTTTAAGAATCCAGTCAGTGTTGAGACAGACACTGTTCTCTTTCAGGTCCCAGTCACATGTCTCTGTATCTGCGTCCTCACGCCGGCTCGTCTCTGATTGGCTGGTCGTTCGGTGACGGGACGCCGGGGTTCGATCTGAGCGGAGAGTATTTCGTCTTCTACTCTCACGGCCTCGACGCTCCGGCCTGGAGCTTCTGGTTTGAGATCCAGGTGAGTCTGACTCGTGAGGAAGCGGAGGAGAGCCCAGGCCTTTATCATCTGAGCGTGTGTGTGTGTGTGTGTGCGCTCTTTCAGCCGCCCGATTCCTCAGACGTGCCTCCAGACCAGGGCTTGATCTCTCTGGCCGTCTCGTCTCATTACTTCTCCGGTCCAGACCGGAGCTCGGAGCCGCTGGAGGCTTTACTGAACAGATTCCCGGCCTGGGCCTTTCCATCGTCCTGGGTCAGCACCTATCACATGTACAGATACTGAGGGACGCGAGCGGACCCCGTCTCACACACACACACACACACAGAGAGAGAGAGAGAGACACACGACCCCTCAATCACTGCACACCCATAAACTCCACACTGGCTCCTTCATTCACAACAACCAACTGACTTTTCTTTTATTATTGTTTTTTTTTTTTTTTTACATTTTATTATTATTTTTTTATTTTATATAATTTTTCATTATTATTTTATTTTATTTAAATAAAAATAAATATATTTTTTATTTTATTCGTTTTAGCTTTTAGATTTTACTTTTTTATTTTTGATTCTATTTATTTTATTTTTGTCTGGGTCATTTTTCAACACACAATTCCAATCTAAAAAGTATTAAATACTATTTTGCATTAAGATAATTAAGCCGACCTTTTACATGGTGACATAATTTTTTATGACCGTTAAACACGTTTTACCCCAAAATCGAATGAGAAACTTTTCTTTTAATTATTTATTTATTTTATAGTTATTTTTCACGAGAAATTGTGAAATGAAAATTGCAAAAATGAACTAAATACATATTTAATATTTCTAAAAATAAAAACGTTTTTCTTTGTGTAGTTCAAATTAATATTACTTGATATTTCTGATTCTTGTTAATCTAATCCTGTTTTTAAAATGAGATGGTAGTACACTACCATTATGAGGAACATAAATTATGAATATGGTGTTTAATTGTCATGAATATAATGGTTTTGAGAGGGTTTCTCAGTATTGATGACTGTTCGCTCGACTGAGATCGTGTGCACCGAGCACAATCTCCAGCTGTTTTCATCGTTCTTGGTGTTTTATTTTAATCAACTTGATCTTGTTTAAAACAGACATACACTGATACATGTCTTTGTCTCATATTTCAGATGATTGTGTGCTCTTATTAACCTTGGTGTGTGTTTTGTTTGGGATGAAAGTGGACATTCGTTCTGGAGACTGAGCAGATGTTCTGTATTTTCAGTCTGTTCTCGTAATAATCATGAGTTTGTCACGGGAGTTATTAAAATAACTAGTGCTAGATTTGCACGTTTGAGCAAATGAAAGCAGTGACAGAAAACCTGCACATGTCTGTATAATACAGTCAGAATAATAACTGTAATCACATGAAGCTAAATGATTTATAAAAATGATGTTTGTCTTAATTTCTTGCACTGGCCATATTAAGTTTTTGGACTGGAGCTGTACGAAACTCGTTTCTTGTCACAGAGGTGCTGTAGTCTTGATGAATCATGCGTTAATGTCTGTTATTGATTGAATCGAATCGTTTCTGATTTATGTTTTTATCATTTGCTGCATTGAATTGTATTTCTGTTATGAATCAGTTTTCTATAAGAAATCACTATGTGTCTCCTGTTATCTTTTCATTATTTTCTTGTTCAGATTTAAGAAATTTTCAAAAAAAATTGAAATAGAAATATAATAAAATATAAAAAAAATATATAAAATATTTATATAAATATTACTATTTAAAGCAGCAGTTTTCTGAGTGAATCTCTGTTAAATTGTCATTTATTTCTGTGATCAAAGCTGTATTTTCAGCATCATTCAGAAATCTGAATAATATGATGATTTACTGCTGAAGAAACATTTCTGATTATTATTAATGTTGAACACAGCTGTGCTGCTCAATATTTGTGTGGAAACTGTGATAGATTTGATTTCTCAGGATTCACAGATGAACAAAGTTCAGAAGAACAGCATTTATCTGAAATAAAAATCCTGTTTGTCTATAAATGTTATAAATTATGAAAAATATAAAAAATACACCCCACCTTAGCGTATTTGAAGACACTTTAAATACATATAAAAGAAAAAAAATGATCACACGATGTTTAAAAAATAATTTATTGTTCTTTCTGTACAGGAAATGTAGAAAACAGTAGAAAAGTTGTGTACAGGAAACTCTCTTTACACTGCATTGAGAAGAAACGTTAAACGTCCAGCTGAAGAAGCTCAAGAGTCACATCAGTCCTGTGACATCAGAGGGGATTGTGGGTAATCTGTACCATGAACACGTCTGTCAATCTCACACACGGGAGCTCTTTGGTTTGTGAACAACATGATCATCAGAAATACTGCGACAAGACGAGAAGAAACCGCTTAAACTGGGCCGGACTGCGCTGGTTTTATAGGCTTTGGGCACTTGTCAGCTGAACCAGTTTAAACCAGATCAGACCGGTCTAAGCTGCTCGCTTGAGCCATTCGGGGGAAAATAAAACATTAAAATAAAGATGCATCTCATTAAAGCTGCTAAATACTCCGAGACAACTGTCAATAACGCATAAGAGCTACAGGAACTAGACGAAGAATAGAAAGGCATTGGTCTGTTGTGAAGGCAGCGCTAACATGACACACACTGAACACTTTAATACTGAGGATTTGATAAAACACACACAGTATGAGAGAAACTCAACCCCGCGTCCGTCTCTTTGTCCTGCCGCTCAAATAAATACAGAAAACCTTCTCAATGAAGCCGTCAGACGAGATCAGAGATTAATAATCAGAACATGACATCATCATGGCTGGAAGATAATACCGTGTCAAACGCTTGAAGAGCTCAATATCCTCCTCCTCCTCGCGAGACTCGCAGGGTAAAAACAGAAAAAAGCTGTCAGTTTCAAACATGATCAGATCAGACTGGAGAAGAGCTGACACAAGTCTGCCTCATCCACAATAAACATTAAAACATGAAGCCATCATCATCATCATCATCATCATCAGACATGAACAGTAGAGTCAGTGTGTGCTTCCTGAAATCATGATCTGAGCCACGTCTGATGCTCATCTGCACGCGATAAAAACACTTTCTGGGCGTTCGGTCTTCTGTTTTCCAGTACAAATGTCACAATATTCTTAAATCAGGAACGAAATGACTGTATTTTGCTCATTTGGATGAGATTTTAAGTCTTGTTTTCTGATAAAAAAAAAAAAATAAGTAGGTTTAGGCTTTAAAAAAAAAAAATTTTTTTGTTTATAAAATATTTAGAAGGAACAAAAGTAAAAAAAAAAAAAAAAACCGCAGTTAAGAAAAAGTTTTTTTTTTTTTTAACTTGGCTGTAAAATAATGTTGACATAATGTGTTTGTTTGCTTTGTTAACAGCCTTTTTTGATGCCCTTATGATATTCAGTCAAAATTATCCAAATGAATGGAGTTTGTGCTTAAAACAGGAGAACAAAAAAACTAATATAGATATAATGAAAAACAGAGCGATTAAAAATGGCATATTTAAGACTAATCAAAAAAAAAATTTATTATCATCTTGCTTGTAAAAAGATTTAGAAAAATAAATACTGCATGTGATTGATTGTGTGACCTGTTAGAAAAATAATGATCAAAATAAAGTGAGTTTTTGATTAAATCCAATATATATAAATATGTGTGTGTCCTAGCATATGATCTTTTTTGTACCCTACTGACAGATATTTGCTCTTGTTTTAAGAAAGAAAATTAGCAAAAAAGACTTATTGATTTATTTTCCTGCTTTAAGCCTAAACTCACTCCATCTTTATTATTTTGTTGATCAGAAAGCGAGAGTTCAAATCAAGATGTTTTGATTTCAGAAGGTTTAGTTGTTTGTACCGGAAAACACAAACAAGTGAGAAAGTGCTGCTTTGCGGTGTGAGAGTGTAAAGAGCAGAACATGATGCTTTTGACCACAGGAACACACACCACACTGCAGTCTGGACGAGCTGGAGTAACACACACACACACACGCGCGCACACACACACACACACACAGGGGCGTCAGGAGAGGGTGCAGTCGTACGTTCCCTCGTCCAGCGGCTCGTCCTCCTGCTCCTCGTGCTCCTGGTCGTCCAGCGGGGGTCCCGGGGGGCCGTCCAGAGGCAGCGGGTGAGCAGACGTCACGGCCCCGCGGTCCTCGGCTCGGGGCAGCAGCAGCAGAGGCGGATCGCTCAGTTTGGACGCTCCGGCCGGCTGGAAGGCTTCGGGCTGGACCTGCTCCACAGGAACCTCCATCAGCTTCAGCAGCTGAGGACCAATCAGGCTCAGGAACGGCTTGTAGCCCGGACTGACCACAAACACAGGAAGAGAGAAGAGTCATCTCCGGACTGCCATCATGAACAACTAAACATTACACACGTGCTTCCCTTTTACTAACATTCAGACAAAGCAACAGACAATGTGTCATTTTATGTGCAAATTATGATTGATTTTATGTTCTTAGAAACCTTTACTGACTTCACATAAACAACAAATCAATTTTTTTTTAAAATGTTAAATGATTTCTTTCTATTTTAAATATTACATTTAAAAAAATAATAATTAAAAAAAATATTTGTAATGTGTATAAATTTTGTTATATATATATATATATATATATATACATATATATATATATATATATATATAAATCACAAAATTTTCTATTAAAATAAATGCTTTTCTTATGCACTTTTATACTTTCTATTCTTCAAGTAAATCTGTAATATATCTTTTTTTATTTTTTTTCAATTTAGTAATAATTCACAATATATTTCACAGTATTTTTGATCAAATAAATGTTAAAATAAACATTATAAACTCTTACAGATAGAAACTTTACATTGAAAAAAAAAAAAAAATTATATATATATTTTTTTTTAGATTAAAAAAAGATACAGATAGACTGATCTGACTCGTTCAACTTTGTTGTCGGGTTTGTATAAATTAAAATAAAATAAAAATGATATCTTTTTAAAGAAGAATTTTTTTTATATAATGTTTTCCCATTATATTTATATGATTAGCCCTCATTGTATAACACATTATACAAATACATGAATCATTACTATATGCTGATACTGACCAATCAGACGAGGCCCAGAGGTCGACCGCTATCAGCCCGGCTCGGATGCTCTGGACCGTTTCTGCTGGGACTTCTGGACTGTCCAAAAAGCCCACGACCTGCTTAATGACGCCGGCATCTCGTAAGATCAGCCCGATGACCACGCACCACTCCAGACAGCCGGCCTCCATGAAGACGTGCAGCAGATACCTGACACAAGCAGAGCAGCAGGTGAAGCTCTGAACTCTGAGCAGGGAAAGACCACCAGACCGACGGACTCACCGCAGCTGCACCTGACTCTTGTGAGGACCTTTATTGGCCAGCTCCATGGAGATGTGCTCCAGCTCTGATTGGCTGAGACTGAGGGTGGAGACATTCTCATCCACCATCGTCCAATCACCATCCAGCATGGAGCTGGTCTCAGTGAGGTCCGTGGCTGAACCGATGCTGCACTCCTCTCCTGATAAACGGAGAACAACAATATTAGACCGGTAGAGAGAGAGAGACAGAGAGAGAGAGATGGAGAGAGAGAGAGAGAGAGAGAGAAAAAGAGAGACAGAAAGAGAGAGAGAGACTGATCTTATTCCCTCACCTTTATTGATGAGAGGAGAGAGAAATGCGTCCTGCGTCCGTGGTGCTCCGAGAGAGGAGGCGGAGTCCAGTTCCTTTGACACCGCCCCCAAGCCGTCCAGCCATCTGTGATTGGCTGTGGTGACCTGGGGGGGCGTGGTGTCCATATCACTGTTCAGCAAACTGTCCTCAGACTGAGACTTCAGCAAACGAGAACTCAACACTGCGATGAGAGATGATCATGTGACCCGTCAGTCATAGCAGCTCATTACATCTTAAAGGTGCAGCGGATACAAACACAGCCTGTTTAAATACAGGACGAACCTTATGTTTGATCTTACTGTAATAAAAAAACTATATATTTTTACTTCTACATTTATTTAAAATGTAGAGAAACTTAATTTGAAAAATAAAAGTAATCTTAATTTACATTTAAAAAACAATCTCTCTCTCTATATATAAATAACAATTATTTAAAAACTTTAATCTGATGTTTTATTTTGGACTAAATTATATGTAAAAAATTTAGAGAGAAAATAATAAAACAATAAAAATTATATATATATATATATACACATACACACACACACACTCACAATTTAAAAAATATTTTTTTATTTCAATATTATTTCTTATTTTTATTTAGTTTCTATAAAACTCTAGAGAGAAAATAAAAGTAAATAATATAAAGAATCATAGCTCAATACAGAAACATTTGCAGTTTAAAACCAGTTTCCTGTGACAATGATCAGAAAAACTATTCACATACCTGGACGACAACGTCCATTCTTTAGCGGCGAGTTAATGGAGCATGCTGGGATTACAGGAAATGGCCACAGAAAGTCTTTATGCAGGCATTTGAGGGCAGTAACGAAGTCGTCGAGCCGAGCCACCCGCATGCGCTCCCGACACAGCCAGCCAATCAGCTCGAAGCCCAGCTGGGCGGAGAAACAGCCCAGATCCCGCAGTCTGACCTGCTCCAGCAGGTGCCGCGCGTGACGCCACAGCATCATATCAATGTAGAGATTCTCCGCTGAGTCCGTGTCCTTACACCAGCTGACCACACACACACACACACACACACACACACACACAGGATATAAGCCCACCACACTGTCACTCTGATACTTTGTCAAACAACAAGACACTAGTGATAAGGGCGATTCAGACAAAAAGAGAGAAAGAGAGAGTGAAAGAGTGAAAGAGAATGTGAGTGAGGGAGGAGGGAGTGAGAGAATGTGAGTGAGGGACGAGGGAGTGTGAGCGAGAGTGAGAGAGTGTGTGAGAGTGAGAGAGAGTGTGAACGTGAGAGTGTGTGAGGGAGTGTGAGAGTGTGAATGTGAGAGTGTGTGAGAGTGAGAGTGTGAGAGAGAGTGTGAACGTGAGAGTGTGTGAGAGTGAGAGAGAGTGTGAACGTGAGAGTGAGAAAGTGAGAGAGTGTGAATGTGAGAGTGTGTGAGAGTGAGAGTGTGAGAGAGTGTGAACGTGAGAGTGAGAGAGTGTGAGTGAGTGTGAGAGAGAGTGAGAAAGTGTGAGAGTGAGAGTGTGAACGTGAGAGTGTGTGAGAGTGAGAAAGTGAGAGAGAGTGTGAACGTGAGAGTGAGAGAGTGTGAGAGTGAGTGTGAGGGAGTGAGAGTGTGTGAGAGAGAGAGCGAGAGAGTGAGCAAGAGTGTGAGAGAAGGAGGGAGTGAGAGCGAGCGAGAGTGTGAGCAAGAGAGTGAGAGAGTGAGAGTGAGAGTGTGAGAGGAAGTGAGAGAGAGTGAGAGTTCCTGTCTGGTGATGCTGTGTTGTACCCTTTGGAGGACGGGCCGAACGGCATGCTCAGGGTCTTCTGCAGGTGGAACTTCCCTCCGGAGATGCTGTCGGCCGACTGAGACAAACTGATGCTGCGGTTCCGGAAGAACTCGAAGCCGCCCGTGGAGGGCTCCTGTAAACACAAGCACACACCCCTGCTGTCACCACAGGAGCTTCCACACGCACCATCATCATCATCAGCATCATCATCATCTCACCTGTGTGGTGGGTGTGCTGGGCGGAGTCTCGCTCTCTCCTGAACCAATGGCCTTGAGGAAGCGGATCATGTGACGACACAGATCCCATTTGCCCTGTTCCAGAGCCGTGTTGAAGAGCAGAGTGGCATGTTGACGGCTGACTGCAGGGACCTCCATGTTCTGAGAGGAATAATATATATATATATATATATATATATATATATATATATATATATATATATATATATATATATATATATATATATATATACACATTTAATAAGATACAAGACAATTTAAGCATTTCATTTTTGAGAGACTGATATCTGTTCTGAAAAATTCATTGAAAATCATAGGATTTTACGTAATAATAAGCAAACATTAATTGTTTTGTTACACCACAGAATCACTTAAAGTGGGTTAAAGCACTGAAAATGGAAGAGGATAACTTCATTCAGCACGAGTGAAAACCAGTGTTTTTTAGTGTATATAAATGAAGTGTGCTGTTTGTAATCAGTAGGTTCTGGCCTCACCTGCAGGATGATCAGGTAGGACGCGGCCGTGTCCAGATCCTGTGCCATCAGACACTCCTCGAACAGGTCTTTGGGGTTCCCCACGGCGGCGAACAGGTAGTTCCACAGCGCGTACTCGGTCTTGCGTGCGCAGTGAACGATGGTCTGCAGGAAGAGCGGGAACTCTGTCACGAACTTGGCGACGGTGGGCAGCAGCGGGTCAGGGATGGGCTCTCGGGACGTGGCCTCCTCCTCCAGCACCACGTGCACCATCAGCTCCAGGACGTGAGGGAAGTACGGCAGCGCGGCACAGGACTGCGCCAGCATCAGCGCCTGCTCGCCCAGGTTACGCACCAGCAGCTGTCTCAGGATGTGATGGAGGTAGATCTGGGACGTCCGCTCCACCGTACAGAAGGGGAAGAGCGCCTCGAGCGAGGACGAGCCGGTCCCGTCGAACAGCACCGTCTCGTTGGAGGCGCCCAGGATCAGCGCGTCCTCGAACAGCACGGTGAGCGGGTAGATGTTGATGTGGAAGGGCAGCATGATCCGGCGCGACAGGAACGAGTGCGGCTTGCGGTGGTCTCTGGGGAACAGAGGAAGCCACACCTTCATCCCCGCCTCGCCGCATGAGAGCCATAAAGCCTCCATCAGGTGGCGTTTCTTGCGGTTGCTGCGGCACGTGGTCCAGACGTTCTCCACGCACTGAGCCAGAACCACCGGAGGACAGAAGGGAAGCTGCCAGAGGAAGACAGAAAACGAGAGTCAAATATCTCTTCACCAGCAGAGAATGACATTCACAGAGTGCAACAGTGATGATACGGGGTTGCTAGGGTGATCTGGATAGTTGCTAGGTAAAAAATATCAGCAGCGAGGTGAATCAGAGCATTACAAACCTTGATTTGAAGGAAAAAGACGTTTAAAAGGATAGATCAACCCAAATGAAAATATCGTCATCATTTACATCATTGAACACAAAAGAAGATATTTAGAAGAATGTTGGTAACCAAACAGTTGCCAGTAGCCATTGACTTCCATAGTATTGAAGAAAAAAAAAAAACATACAATTGAAGTCAATGGCTACCGGCTACTCTTTAGAGAAAGAATTACAATTCCATGAAACTTTGTGAATGACTTTATCTAAATAAAAACAATGGATTAATATAAAACCAAATTAAAACGAATGAGATAAAAAACATAAAACTATAAAATATAGAATAAAACTAGTGATTTAAAGATGTTGGTTATGCATTTCGAAATAATACATTTTACACTTAATGTAAAATACACATTTACATAATAATACAATTAAAAAATAATTTTTTAAACACATATAATTGAAATTATATTAACTTTTTTTTGCATAAGCTGTATAAAAATGTAAGTATATATATTGGTGGAGATTTCTCTGCGGAATCATGGGTAATGTAGTTTTTCACCAGTTGTTAAATGTGATAATTTTTTAAATAAGCTGAAATAATAGATTATTGTAAAAAAAACTATTCCTCTATGGAGCAAATGAATGGGATTTTTAGTTTTGTAACTAGACAGATGCACACAATGAGAGCAGGACGAAGGGCGGGCATCGAACTCACCAGCTTCGTCTGATTGGCCGGTGTGTCCTTCTCTCGTACCTGTGGACCGGATCGGTCTCTCTGCAGCATGATCAGCTGACCGGCCAAATTCAACAGGATACTCTCCGCCGAACAGGCCTGACACACACATACACCTCATGAGTATGAATACATGTGTGTGTGTGTGTGTGTGTGTGTGTGTGTGTGTGTGTGTGTGTGTGTGTGTGTCTGTGTGTGTGTGTACCTGCTGCGGGGCTTTGAGTGTGATGCCGGTCTCTGTCCGGACTGATGTGAGGGTCACAGACACCACCAGACCGGGGTGAGGAATATAGCGGGACATGGACACCTCCTGCAGCAGCTCCACACTGACCGACGGACTCGAACTGAACACACAACAATCAAGAAATATAAGAAACACACATCCATCCAAACATCTGGGTCATATCTATGAAGCATCACATTCGAAATAAGAGACACAAATACAATTATTCATCAGATACACTCCACTCTTTCTACTGACTCATCTTCCATTATTACGAAACAGCCGTTTGTGAAAATCAAAGTTTGGAAAAACATTGTTGCATTATTTCATTCAGAAAAGATAATAATGGTAATATTTAATATAAAAAATAGTAACAAAATAAAATAAATAAATGTAAAAAAAAAAAAAAAGAACAACATACACAATGAGACATTTGCAAATGTAATTTCTTTTAATAACAATAAAAAATTAATTTAAATGATAATAAATCAATAAAAAAATCCCCCCCCCCCCAAAAAAAACACCTACATAGTGGAATTTGGAAATGCTAATTTGTATTATTATTATTATTTTTTTTTTTATAAAACTGAAAAATAATTTCAAATAAATAAACACGTATAAATAGAGATATCTGAAAATGCTAATTTGTTTGAAAATTTGACAAAATAAAAAACAAATCAATAAAAATGAACAATAAATAAAAAATAACAGCTACATAGAATAATTTGTAGAATGCTTTTTTTTTGCAAATGAAAAAAAAATAACATACATTTAAATAAAGAGTATTTTATTAGTAAACAATATAAATAAATAAATAAATAGCATACATAGACAGACATTTGGACATGCTAAATTGTACATCTGTATATTTTGTTGCAAGTGTGTAAAAAGCAAAAAAATAAGTATTTAATCAAAATATTTGTAAATATAGTAATAATAATAAAAATACACATTTTGTTTCAGATTATTAGCTTTTTGCTTTTTACACACATGCAACAATAAATTAAATTTAACCATTTAAATGTAGTACTAGTTTTGTGAATGTTATCACATGGTTTAATACTAACTGTGTTTTTAGACTGAAACACTGATTGAGGATTCAGCTATTGCTCCTCCATGTGTGTGAGAGTGTGTCACCTGTCGTGTCGTCTCTGGATGCTGTAAAGACAGATGGAGCAGTCGGCTCTGAACACGATCACCACGTCACGAAACACGTTCAGCAGAAGCGTGCTGGCGTGAAGTTTAGTGACGCTGGCAAACGCGTTATCCAGGTTAGACGAGCGCACGTATAACCTCAGCTGAAAACACACATCAATTCATCAATGAACAGTTCAGTCACCACTGATAAAAGACAGGAATATTCACTGAAGTGCTCTTGCCTCTTCCTGCCGGTCAATGAAATTATAACAGGCAACAACAACAAAGTCGTTCCACCACGCGAGACCTCCCGTCACAGACATATTCTGCTCCTGAACACACACACACACACACACACACACACACACAATGTTAGAAAGCTTCCACCACATGCTCCCTCAGGACTTATTTTCCTTTCAATTGAAAAGACCTACCTGTGTGACGTTACCGAACAGTTTCCATTTCCTGGTGTATAATGAGTAATGTGCAATCCCACGGCGTCCAGCTACAGCCACACACTGACCAGACCAGTCTATAGCTGCGAACTACACACACACACACACACACACAAAGATCAACCGCTCGCATCAGGATAAACTCCCATATTCACATATCACAGAGTCAACAACACCAGTACATAAGCACTATCCAATCAAAACAGAGGTCATTTAAATATTTAAGTATAAGAGTTACAGCAGCAGGAGTGTGTGTGTGAGTCCAAAACTACAAAACAAGGCTAGAAACTAACATATGTAGAGTAGACTTAATTTAGTGCAGTGGTTCCCAACCTTTTTCAACTCGCGGCCCACACAACCAAACACATATGTTTGCGCGGCCCACTTCAAAAAAATTAACTGACCCCGCTATTGTTAGGTTAATAACTTAGTACTCAGAAGCTAGATTTTAAACTATATTTATTGAATAAACTAGGGCTTTGCGATATGGACAAAAAAAAAAACTATCGCGATTTTTTTGATCAATTTTGCAATTGTGCTTTTACAGTCATAAATGCATTCAGGATTAATTTGAAACATATTTCCAAAAGAAAACCAATCAGAGCTTTATCAAAAAGTTGTAACATCTCTAGAACAGAAATAAGTCAAAATTATCACTATAGTGAAGATGTAAAAAAATGTATAGACTTGTGGCAAAAAAAAAATAAAATAAAATAAATAAATCCTGTATACAGGGACTTTTTTTTGCCATGCATTGTTCATAGAGCTCATTAATTGTAGCGGTGCCTCAGGTGTTTGCAGTGTGTATACAGTATGTGTATGCGGTCAGCAGTGAGAGCGCATAAATATAACGCGAAAGCACATTAAAATAATGCACGAGTGCGAATCTCTCTGTTCGCAGCAGATTTCCTTTGCTCTGTCACAAAACCGGTCGTGCTTGCTCAGATACACGCTGCTTTGCGAGGAGAGAGTGTGCACACTTAAAACGTGTCTCCTCTCACTTAAACTGCATCCTGTTCACTAACAAATTCACTCTATGCTCATGTGTTAGACATGAATTATTTTCGCACGTTTTTATTTCTAGCCTTTTACCGCAGTGAGAACGCTCTGATCCGTCAACATTGGCTCAGAAAAAAGGCGCATCACAGTGTGTGAACCTGGAGTTCGGCATATGCGCACGCTCAAATCGTGATTTTAGGACGTTTTACTTTTAATCGCACAGCCCTAGAATGGACTGGAAATGAACAGAAAATAATTGGCGGCCCACCTCCACTAGGGGGCCGCGGACCACAGGTTGAAAACCACTGATCTAGTGAATGGGTGCCGTCAGAATGAGAGTTAAACAGCTGATAACAAATAACATCACAATAATCCACAAGTAATCTACACCACTCCAGTCTATCAGTTAACAAAGTTGTTTTTAACTAAATTATGACTCCGTAATCTATAATAATTAGGGCCGGGACTTTAACGCGTTAATTGAGATTAATTAATTACACAAAAAATAATGCGTTAACTAAGATTATTTAATTACAGAAAAAAAATCCCGCATTTTTAATAACTTATTTTTGCACTGCGGAACGTTTCTCACCGGATGAGTTTCGGCGGACCGATTATACTGGAGCACCAACTAGCGTTCGCATATCACTGCAGCACATCGAACCTCAAGTACCACCTCAACTCAAAACATATAGCAGCTAGCTTTACACTTTATGTTGAACTATGTATTATTTTGTTGGTGCAACAGTTTATGTTGAACTCTTTATTGTTTTGGCCAAGGTTATTGAGAGTTGGACTTAGTATGTTATGGCCTCTGAAGCAACAGAGAGATGTTTTCTAATAGTCAGTGTTTCCAATGTTCTGAATGTACTTGACAGTATTGTGTTAAAAAACAGTTTACAGGAGGTTCCAGCACCTATAAGATTCCTGAATTTCTGAAATGTACTATTTCTAAATTGTTTCTAAATATGCTATTGCTACACTTAATGGCAAAAATTGCACTGGTCTGCTAGACTTGGTTGAACAAAAATAAACAATATTTTGTTGCTTAAGCTTATGTATTCAGTCATTATTCAATGGTATACTATAAATCCATGTGAAAAAAATTACTTCTCACTGTTCTCAGGTCAAATATTTATATGCGATTAATTTCGATTAATTAATTACAAAGCCTCTAATTAATTAGATTAATTTTTTTAATCGACTCCCGGCCCTAATAATAATGCTTCCTCCAGTGAAAAAGTGTTTTGGTCTGAATCAGGAGAGAAATCTGCACAGATCAAGCACTGTTTAAACAGTTCTAAACAAATATGTGGCTGGATTTTGATGTAGAAACAACAGGAGATGGATTGTGTTAGTTATTACTCATAAAGTTAAAAATGTCTTGATGGATCTGTTTCAGCTTTTGGTTTCTCCAGACATTAACTGATGGACTGGAGTGCTGTGGATTATTGTGATGTTTTTATCAGCTGTTTGGACTCATTCTGACGGCACCCATTCACTGATGAGACACTAATGCGATGCTACATTTCTAAAACCTAATGAAGAAACACTCATCTCATCGATGGCCTGAGGGTGAGCACATTTTCAACAAATTGTATTTTTTTAGGCTGAACAATTCTCTTTTAAAAGTTAAACGACGGTTCTTACTCTGATGGGCCAGTTTGTCTCTAGATATGTGCTGTGAATCTGCAGAGAGAGGAAATCACAAGTCAGACTCACTTTGTTTCCCATGTATTCAGTGAATGTGTTTGAGCTGGGAGCGTGTGATCCTGTACCTGAACCACCTGCCAGTGCTTGTGGCCCAGTAAAGTGCTGAGACCCTGAGAGAGAGGGGCGGACGCTGACGGCCGGGGCACAGGACTGCCACTGTCCCGAGACGAGCTCTTCTCAGACACACTGTGAGCCTGGGTCGGGTCTCCACAGGTCAGATACAGACGATCCTCCCCTTGGAGCAACACCTGCTCCTGATTACTCTGATCACATGGAAAACCTCACTGTCAGACAACTCGGACTCTTCTTGATCGCTTGCACACAACTGATCATGTTGCACGTGCATTAACAGCAAAAACACAGAGGAGATGCATTTTTTAGCATCAAAGTATCCCTGTTAAGAATGTGAAGCGTGTGTGTTTCTCTCACCGTGCACGGGTTGACCGTCAGCGCGCTCTTAATGAACTGAAACTGCAGAATCCCGGCCTGCTGGAGTTTGTCATCTCCTTCCGCTCCGTCGGGAACAGTGCTGCTGATCACCCACAGATGATATCCCTCCACACCCCAGCTCTAAAACACATTCACATGCTCTCACAGTCATCCTGTGACTACATTACACTCAATGCATTCCCTGAGAACCAATCCCATGATCCTTGCATTGCTGACACCATAGTTTAGTGTTTGATGGCTAGATTTCTTGGATGACCGATACCGATAACGTATAGAGCAGGGTGGCCAATGGCCGATATATATGTATAATAATCAAACTTTAAATATACGGTAGTAAAAATACATTCATAAGTGTTTATCAATAAATAAATAAAAAATACATATTGATATATTTATATAGTACTTAGAAAAAAAAAAAAAAAAAGGAAAAATAATAAAAAAATAAACAAGTAAAAATAAAAGTCCTGCTTCCGACACGTCAGCATGAACAAGTTTGAATTATAAAAAAATAATATTAAAAATAGATAAATAAAAAAGGCAAATATAGACCAATATATCAGCCTTGGCCAAATATCGGTCAACCACTATCTAAACCACTTAACTAAAACAAATAAATAAAATAACAAAATAATAATTGTATTACTTAAAGAAATAAACTACTTTTTTTTATATTTAAATGTATTATTTCGACTAGTTCACACGCTAACCACAAAAAACTAAACAAAAAAAACATTGCAATATTAAAATAATTAAACTAAAACGTAATAAAAAATACAGACATCATTAAAATTACATTTTGACTAAAATCTAAACATTAAAATGAAAACCAAATATATAAATATAAAATCCATTTAAAATATATATATATATTTAAACTATAGTAGTATATCAATGATACTAGGATAACACTGATGCATTACAATAAACACACAGAATCAAAACTGTTCAAAAAAGAAGTAGAGCTGATTAATAAAAGCCCATGCTTGCACACTCACCATAGAGCTGATCTTCAGAGGCTCTTTCTTAGTGCCGTCTGAGCGATAGCTGCATCAGAAAAACATCAAGAAATACAGAAATCATGAGTGCTGTCGCTGTCAGATTCAACTTTCATGTTGATGGTTTGACAAACGTATTTCTGACTCAGTAAATCAGTGACGTGACTGTGTTGGTGAGACTCACGCGAAGTCCTCCCCGAGTGTGCAGAAGAGATGAGCTCCAAACACACTCCACAGAGACAGACCTCCACAGTCCCACGTCACCATCACCACACTGCAGTCCGGAGACCAGCGCAGCATCTTCACAGGACCCGTCTTATTCCAGATATCTGGGACAGGAGCGCAGAGAGAACAACATGTACATGCTCAAATCAGCCGAGAAAGATTCAGGTGGACTACATGATGGAACATGTCAAATGTTTTTGGTTTGGTGTTCTTTTTCCCCAATATCTTTATTTATACAAAAAATATATATATATATATTATATATAAAAATATATATTATATATATATATATATATATATATATATATATATATATATATATATATATATGTATATATGTATATATGTATATATGTATATATATATATATATATATATATATATATATATATATATATATATAAAATCATAATAATATATATATATATATATATATATATATATATATATGATTTTATATATATAACATAAAATAAAAGTAAATTAAACATCTTATGGGAAAGAACACTAAAAATGAAATAAATTAAAACAAAAAATAAAAATACAAAATCTAATAAAACTGACAGAAGCACATAAAAAAACCTAATTCAAAACGTGAATAAATACTGTAATAGTATATAAATAATACTAAAATAACACTGCTCTGAATATTGATCAACCAAATGTAAAACAAAAGTTATTAAATTATTGAAAAATATTATCTTTATTTTTTATATTAAATAATTTAATGGCATACCAGCTACCATGGATATTTTCATAGCAAGTAAAATATAAAAAGAAAATAAATTCTAAATCTTAAAGTTAAAAATTCCCATTGCAAAAAAAAAAAATATATATATATATATATATATAATAATAATAATTATATATATATATAATAATAATAATAATAATTATTATATATATATATATATATATATATATATATATATATATATATATATATATATATATATATATATAATAATAATAATTATATATATATATAATAATAA